>NW_006210013.1:239810-246222 GCF_000334495.1 Tupaia belangeri chinensis | reverse complement strand
GAAGCCAGGAAGTTTGCTCTATAGCACTTCTATTTCAGGAGCTGGACACAGCCCTGGAATTTTACAAGCCTGGGAGGAATTGGCCAGGCTGTGGCATTTTTCTTTACCCTGGCCTCTCCTCCTGACAGGCCCCTTTCCTACATCCCCAGGGTAGTGTCTGACAGCAGGCAGCAGGCAGACTGAAGAAAGCAAGACTCCATCCCCAAAGCCAGTGCTGGGCAGAGCTGTGGGGAGCAGTGGCAGCACCTACAGAGGAGGAAGGCCTTCCCTAAACCTTCCAGAGGGCCCCTCATGAAGAGAGAGGCTTACAAACTGTGTGATTTTCTGTAGCAACAGGGTAGGGCCTGTAATCTCTCAACTAGAGTATCTGGGAATATTCCCTTAGCTGATACCAGTCAGCAGAAACTGACTTCCATAGAGAGGGCTCCTGACTGGAGAAATAAACTTCCCATGATTACGTGAGTGTGTGTGTGTGTGTGTGTTACTCAGCTCTCCACTACTGCGTGAGTCTGTCAGGGCTGGGATTTTTGTCTTAGGCACTGCTCTATGGCCAGCACAGAGAACAGAGCACCTGGCCTGTGTGTCATGTCTATAGCAGGTGCTCAATAAATGTGGAGAGAAGGCGAGGAGGAAAGGAAGCGATGGAGAGAGGGAGGAAAAGAGGAGGAGAGGGCCATAGTGTACTCCTTTTTTTTTTCTTTTTCTTTTTCTTTTTCTTTTCTTTTTTTTTTTTAAGATTTTTGCTACAGGGAGCATGTGCTCTCTGGAGAGAGACAGAGGCAGAGAGAGGGAAAGTACCTTCAGTGGGGATGGTCACACCACAATCTCTTCTCCTCCATTCTCCTCCTGAGATTTTGGGCATGCACACACATGTGCCTGGCTTGAGTTTCAAGCAACAGGGTCTGAGATCTGAACCACGGTTGGTCATGTGGGAGTTCAACACCTTCACCATCATGCCACCTGCCGCCCCACTCCCTTTTATAAAAATTGCCAGAGGGCATGTGTGCTTCTTGGAGAGAGAGAGAAAGAAACGCAGAGAGAGAAGGAGACGGAGAAACTACTCTCTCAATGGGGCATAATCACACCACAACCCCTTCTCCTTCATTTCTCCATCCTGTCAGGATTTCGGTCACACAGGCACATACATCCCACGTGTTTTTCAAGCTGCCAGAGCTGGGATTGGAGTCATGGTGGGCTATGTAAGGTCCAGTTCTGCTAACCATTAAGCAGTGAGGCTGGCCCCATAGTGTACTCCTCTGATTCCATCTCATAGATCTATGCCCACAGGAGACAGAGACAGTGAGCAGTGACAGATCCATGCAGACCACCGCTTCTACCATGACTTAGGAGGTAAAAGTCTAGCTTCTACTGACCAAAACCTCAAGTGTACTGTCTTCACATTCTTGACTCAGTTATGTACGTTGCGACGAAGGAAGATAAACTGCTGCATCAGGAGGGACTTCAGCTAGACATCAAGAACTATGGGCCCGGTGGTGGTGAAGCAGTAACACGACTGGACCCACATGGAAGAGTCCAGAGTTCACATCCCAGGGCCTCCCTGTACATGCCAGACTGGCTGAGACTAGGGGTGGATCATGGCATGAAGACCCCATTGTAGGTACCCCCCACATGAGAACGATGAAGAATAATACCAACTGGTTACTCCCATAATGTAACAGCTGTTTATCAGCTTATCACTGACAGGTCCCTACAATAACTTCGGAGCAGTCTAGTGGCAGAATCTGTGAGTTAGGAGAGGAGTCATTAGCAGACTTACAGAAAGCAAGTATTCCCAACTTCCCTGATTCAGGCTGACATACTCTTCTCTTAGAGTTAAGAGCAAGGTTTCCCAACTTGGGCACTATTGACACTTGGGCCCAATGATTCTTTGTTGGTTGGGGATGCCCCGTGTGTTGTAAGATGTTTGAAAGCAAATCTGGCCTGTCCCTACAAGATGCCAATTACACCCTCTTCTAATTCCAGTCATGACAACCAAAAATCCTCTCTGAACACTGCTAAAGGTCCCTGGGGAGGGACAAAATTTCTCTGGTCAAAAACTACTGAGATAAGGACTAGAAGATGGCATAATGGTTACATCACTGAACTCCCATGTAGTTAATCATGGTTTGAGTCCCAGACCTGGCAGCTTAAAATTCACTCTGGGTGCACGTGCATGCATGCCCAAAATCCCAACAGAATGGAGGAGAAGGGATTGCACCATGGCCATCCCCCCCTGGAGGGGTGATTTCTCGCTTTGTCTCTCTTTGTATCCCTGGTGAATACACATATTCTATCGCAAAAATCTATAAAAACAAAACAACACAAAACAAAAAAACACTACTGCAAAAAAGAGAATTTAAAGAACTTCATTTCACAGGTAGAGGAGAAAGGGACTTGGAAAGATTGAGTGAATTGTCCAATGTCACAGTCAGCAGGCCACCAGCAGAACTAGGGGGTCCAGAAAAAGCACCTTATCTTTATGTGACAGTACCTAGGATGTGGAAGAGACTAGAAAAAATGTCTGTTGGCTAAATAAATGAAACATTGCAATCACTGGTTCTACATAGTTTGATCCTGGGAAATAAGAAATAGAGTAGGATAAAGCAGCTTTTCATACAGTGTGGTTGTTCATGCAAGAAGAAAAAGACACAGTGGAGACCCACTGTCCCCCAAGGACTAGCCTTTGCTTGGAATTACAGGAGTAATGGAAGAGAGAATCAAACCAGCTTTGGGGCCTATGCATCCTTTTGTTCAGAGTCTAAAAGGTTTTGCTTCAGTTGAGCCAAACCTTGGCAGTCCCACCTCTAGAATAATAGTTATTAGAAAAATTAATCTTTTCTCCACACCCCTTCTGAATCATCCCTTTCTCTATTTTCCTATCCCAGGTGTTCTAGGTGTGGTGAATATTCGTGTTTCTCTCCCATCATGTAGAGCTGGTGCTGGGTGTTCATAGGACTGCGTTTCCCAGCTTCCCTCCCCTCTATAAGGCCATGCAGGTGTTCTCAGCTATGGCAGGTGTATGGAAGTAACCTACCAAAAGGTGGTGTCTTTGGTCCAAAGTAGGTCAGGGAGCTGTTTCCCCCTGGTGTCTCCCTAAACCACTGGTTCGATACGGAGGACACCAAGGACTTAGAGGAATGCAGAGCCACAAAATGGAAGGCGCCTGGATCTCTGAGCAATCACCTGGTTAGGAACACCCTCATTTGTGAAGTGAACAAGAAATAGGCTGGCATGACAAGAGAATCCACAAAGTTATCTTTGTGAAGGATGAATCAGCCTCACAGGTGCCATCTGCTTCTCCTTTTAGAGCAGATAAAGGAAATGTGGGCTACTTTTAGAATAACCCTTTTCCCTCTGCTTTCAAAGATTCAGAAATAATGAGGCTCAACCTTAGTGTGCCCAGTTATTTGAAAAAGAAAGTATTTTAATGCTTAGGAAAGGTACCTTTGCTAGACAGAAAGCTCCTATGTCAAACGGTACCCAACAAAGCTGGATCTCTGGTGAATGGATTCTAGGCAGTCCGGGAATGGCAAGCTACACAGTCCTGGTTTCTGGTCTACTGAGTGCTACACAGCCTGACGGCCATTTTTCCCAAGACTGGTGGGGTTCCTGAGAGTGAAGACTTTGTCCTCTCAACCCTGCGTACTACTTGGCTCTTGATGAGTGTCTGCTGATTCAATATTGTCACTCAGAAATGAATCGATACCGTCTTCCTCAGTCACACTACCTCGCTTCAAACCAATGACCGCTGGTATTGTATGTAGAGTAACCTGTCTTCCTCACCTTCACGCACCCAGGCTGCCACGATCATTCTCTTCCAAGTTCTTTCCACCTTTTTGAGACATATTCACTGATATAACAAATATTTATTGAACATCTACGATATGCTAAGCACTGCGGATGAAGAACAAATAAATCAAATGGCTTTATTTTAATCAAATAATTTTTCTCCTTTCTCTGCTTTGGTCTCATGCCATTAAACCTTCATCCTGGCTCCACTTCCAACTTAACTTTTTAAAATTTAATTTATTTATTGTCATTATTTTATTTTATCTTTTTGAAGTTGACTAGAGAGACACAGAAAAAGAAAAGGAAAGTGAGAAAGCAAGCTGTCAGGTCCAGGACTCGAACCGTGGTCAGCCATGTATAAGTCCAGCTGTCTTAACCACCACACCACCTGCTGGCCTCCACTTATAGCTTCAAAGACTATCTTCTAATGGTTACTCAGCTTCCCAAGCAGTCTAGTAAGAGAAAATTCTTCTGACCACTCAGTGCTTAAAAGTTTCACTGTGCTCTATACATCAGTCTCTGTGAGCTTGGTTAAGGTGAGGGGATGTTCTCAGTGTGCTGAGTCACAAACTAGGATTGTCAAATCAAGAAGATGCCCCTGTGGATCTTTCCTGAGTTCATCCCTCCTTGTCACTTTGTTTTTCCACAAGTAGCATCACGACTGTGAGGAAATACAGCATGCACACAGATCACTGTAGAACATACTCCTTAATATGCACAGACAGACCTCAAAGCCTTCACACTCTGATGGATTGGACCGGCTGGGGTATCGCGTGGCCTCAACCCTGAAGGGACTCAATAGGTGTTTGTTCATGAGCAAAGGACTGACAAATGCCTGATTTAGAGAGAAAAACAACAACAACCAGAAGGTTAATTAAAAGGAGAACATGCTTTCAATGAGTTGAAAACAGTGAGTACAAGACAATTAAGTTAATCAGTCTCCCTGTTTTTGTACTTAACAGAAGTGTTTTTAATTCAATTACTTCTAATTCACTATTAACTCAGTAGAAAGAGTTTTATAATAATCAACTTATTCTAAAAAATAAGACTTTGGTCAATGCTTGAGTCAAAAAAAAAAAAAAAAAAAAGAAAAGAAAAAGAAGAAGAAAAAGAAAAAAATGGTAAATTGGGGTGGGAGGTGGTGCGGTGGTTAAAGGCCCTGGAATTCCATATAGCCGACTGTGGTTTGGGTCCTGGACCCAGTGATTTCCTTTCTCACTTTCCTTTTTTCTCTCTCTGGTCAAATTGAAAAAATAATAACACATGGAATTCGGTAAATAAATAATTTTTTAAAAAGGTAAGTCTGAGGGGGAACCTGCAGAGATTCCACATGGGCTACACTTCAAGATGGTTCATCTAAACACTCAAGGTGCCAGCATCCAGCAATGCTAATTCAGTGACAAGAGCATCACCATTTTCTGTTTGTTCCCCCATATCTGCTCATTAATTGACTAATGTTGATTTTAATTTTTTAAAAAATTTATGATAGAGAGCATGTGCACAGAGGAGAGAGAAAAGGACCTTCCTCAGCAGGGTGTTGTCACACTGTGATCCCCTTTCCCCAGTTCTCCAGTTTGTCAAGATCTTGGACATGCACACACATACACCTGGTATGTTCTCAGGGCAACCCAGGGATCCTAACCCATAGTCGGCAGTGTGGCTTCCAGCACTGTGGTTCAGTTTGTTACCTAGTAACTAGGCCCCAGATTGGGCAAGCTAATGTTCATATTTTTTATGAGCAATTAAACATTTTTTGAATTATTTATTTAACTTTATTTACTCATTCATTCATTTATTGTTTAAATAATTATTTATTATTTATTTTATTTATTCATTCATTTATTTTTTAATTTGACTAGAGAGAGACAGAGGGTGAGAGAGAGAGGAAGTGAGAAAGCAAGCCACCAGATTCAGGACTTGAACCCTGGTCAGCCATGTGGGAGTGTCCAGCACCTTAACCCACCACGCCACCTGCTGGTCCCCATTCATTCATTTATTTTTAATTTGACCAGAGAGAGAGAGACAGAGAGAGAAAGTGAGAAAACAAGTCACCAGGTCTGGGACTCAAACCATGGTCGGCCATGTGGGAGTGTCCAGAGCCTTAAGCACCACGCCACCAGCTGGTCCCCAGCTAATGTTAATTTTAGCCAATGTTTGGGCCTTAGCCAGACTTCAGATTTAAATATTTTTAAAATCATCCATTTATGGGAATTCCATTTATTATACAAAATCTTTAATGCTTCTAACACTGGCTTCATCTCCTTGGAAAGCTACCTCTTCCACCACCTCCTCTTGCTCACATCATACACTGGCCTCCATCTAGGGATAGAGATAGGAGAAAGGGACTAGTAGATAGCATAATGGTTAAGTCACTGGACTCCCATGTAGTCAACTGTGGTACAAGTCCCAGACCCAGCAGCTTGAAACTCAGGCTAGGTGCATGTATATGCGTACCTAGATGCTGAGAGGAGAATATAGGAGAGGGGATTGTGGCATGGCCATCCATGAAATCACCTCCCAGAAGTGATTTCTTGCTTTCTGTTTCTCTGGTAAGCCAACACATCCTATAGCATAAACAAGCAAACAAACAAACACCCCCAAAAAACAAAAACTCTCTAAAAGC
>NW_006210013.1:194860-239800 GCF_000334495.1 Tupaia belangeri chinensis | reverse complement strand
CAAGAGAAGGCAGAGCTGGATGGTGGTGCCCTTTGGTCACTGAAGGTCACTGCTTGTTTTATAATGTCCGGTTGTGCCATGGCAGGACTGAAGGACCTATGTCTGCAGGACAAGGCCAAGTTGACAAAGCTGAGGGTCTCTTCCATCTGTGACCCTTTCTCAGTCTTGTATGTCTCCCAGGAGATGGCATGGAAATCTAAATGATGCCTCCTGTCTAACATGAGTGTGGCACTGTGCTCTGGGATCAGTCATTCCTCTCTGGACTGCCTTCCTGGATAAGCAGAGCTACCATTCCTGCCTGAATGAGACTCAGGTGGGGAAGGCTGGCCTTTGGTCACGACTCATAGAGCTAAGTGTTATGGTGATGATTTGAGAGCTAATGGGAGTTCTAGTTTCAGTATGGAGGGATCTAGCCAAGGGCTAAAGACCAGATCCAGGGCAAGGGTCTAAACTCAGCAGCCAGGGATGAGCTAAAGCAGTGTCAGGAGAGGGAATGGGAGCCAGGAGCACATGCAGGACTTTCTGGGGGTACTTTACAAGAAAAGGAGCCAGAACCTGTTCCAACTGTTACATTGCCTGGGTCAGAAGTTGCCCTGGGGCTGGGCCTGTTATGGCATAAGCTTTATTCTAGATCTGTAGCTGCCCAGAGGAGTGTCTCTTTCCTCAACTGCCCTGCTACCAGAGGAAATCTGCTCTGCTTGCCAGATTTGCTCAGCAAATCTCTGTCTCCCTTGTGCTTACATCCAAATTGTCAGGGTCCGTGTTTCTTCTCCAACCAGATTATGAGCCTCTGAACAGCAAGAGCATGTTTTATTTATCTTCATATCAGCTACTCAATAACCATTTGTTGTGCTATGGTAATTACATTAATAACAAGAAAAGATGAACAACTCCCCAAGTGCCAGGCACTTTGCTAGATGTTTACAGTAATGATCACACTTACTTCTCTGAACATCTATAGTCCACAGGCTCCATTTCAGAGATGAGAAAGTTAAAGGTCAAAGAGGTCAAGCAACTTGCCTATGCCCTCCAGCTGGTAAGTGTTAGACGTTGGCTTTTTTTCTTTTGGTAGATGTTTTTGCCTTAGGGTATATGTGATCCAGAGAGACAGAAACAATGAGATGAAAAGTAGAAATCACCTCCTGGGGGGGATGACCAGGCCACAATCCCTTCTCCTCCATTCTCCTTCCAGGATCCTGGGTGTGCACGCATATATGCCCAGCATGAGTTTCAAGCCACTGGGTCCAGGACTCAAACTACAGCCATGTGGGAATCCAGCAATGTAACCACTACACCATCTGCTGGTCCTGACATGGCTTTTTAAACCCAGAAATTTGACATTAAAACAGGGCTTACTCCACATAAGAATCTTATAAACAATTGTGGGCAAAAGGGTAAAGAATCAGGCTTTCTAAGAAGTGAGAGGGAAATTTAAAAGAAATGTGACTTTAGAGGGGAGAGTCAGGGAATTTAGGAATACAGCCATTTCCTGGCTCTGAGAAATATCTACATATGGTATTGAAACAACATGACGTGTGAGACTCTCCTTGTCTCCAGACAACCAGGAACTGCCTGGTCATTCATAATCCTATTAGAAGTCACAAAAAATTCCATTTACCTTTATATCTATGATCCTATGCACTTGGAAAGAGCAGGAGAATTGGAGATCCCTCGGGTTACCTGTAGCAGTTGGCCTACACATTGCAAGAGGAGGATCATCACCATCTCTGGTGAGTAGCTGGGGATCAAAAAAGAGAGCACTTTGGTTCTTGAAAAAACCCTTGAATATAGGAAGAAAATGGCTCAGGCTCAAGGTAAGCCACCAGCTTGTTTTAATTCTACATGAAGATGAGGTCAGATTCTTGGCATGTGAGCCAGGCTCAGGGACAGATGGCCCATGGACCTCAGGACAGCATTGTGGCATTTGCAACAACCCTATAAGGGTTAAGAGCCTGCTTATATTTGTGATCCTATATTATAGCTGCAGAAAATCAAACCCAGAGACCGTCCCAAAGTCATACAGTTCATGTCTGGATACAACTTCGAGGCTACTGATCACCCCAGAATTCTTCTGGTACAAAGCAAAGAGACATAGTGTTGGAATTAGAAAGTTCCCTGAGGCTATCTAAGCCACCCAGCCTATGTAGGAATCCCATGGGCACTGGGTCAAGAGTTGTCAACTAAGACCCTTGCTAAGCATTCTGAGCTGTTACGATCACCATCCAATAGGACAGCTCACACCACTTTTGGATGGCACTTGTGTTATAATGCTTGTCCTCATTCATTCATTAGGAGCAAGACTCACTTTAATCTAAGATGGGTCATTCAAAGATTCAGGCCTGACTACAAAGTTCTGGGAGAACAAAAGGAGAGACCATCAAGGATTCTTTGGAGGCCATATTGGCTTGTACAAAAGTCTCATGCAGTGGGAAGCTCCCTGGTTGCTTCTAAATCAACAGCACCGGCTGCTTGGCCTTTTCAGTGGATGGCACATAAGGGACATAGCTACTGCAGATGGAGGGAATATCCCCATCAAGTACAACAGAATCATATAAATAGCCAGAAGACAGAAAGCATTCCAAGAAACAAGAGAATGCCAGTCCCATGGAATAAAAAAAGATTAATAAGAGTAGGGAAGGATTAAAAAGGAATAGGCAGAAGAAACAGCCCTCAGAATGGGAGAATATATTTGCAAACTATGCCTTAGATAAGGGACTGATAACCAGAATATACAGGGAACGCAAGCAGCTTACCTGAGGGGAAAAAAATCAATCTAATTAAAAGATGGGCAGACAGACAACTGAACAGACAAGTCTCCAGGGAAGACATACAAACAGCCAGAAAGCATATGAAAAAATACTCAACATGCCTTATAATAAGGAAGATGCAAATCAAAACCACAGTGAGATACTATTTAACTCCAATCAGAATGGCTAAGATTTAAAAAGAAGAAGAATGATAAGTACTGGCTGAGGCTACAGTGAAAAGAGAACTCTTGTACACTGTTGATATTAATTTAAATTAGTATAACCACTGTGGAGAACAATATGGTGATTCCTGAAAAACCTATAAATAGAACTACCATACAGTCCAGCAATCTCATTCCTGGGTATCTACCAAAGGATAGGAATATACTTAGCTGGAAAAACACTTGTACATCTATGTTCATTGCAGCCTTATTCATAATTGGTAAGACTGGAATCCAAATGTCCAAGGACAGATGAATAGATTGAAAAAATGTGGCATTTATACAATGTGGAATAGTACTCAGCCATAAAAAAACAATGAGACTCTGGTATTTGATAGAAAATGGATGAATATGGAAGATTTAATGCTGAGCGAAACAAGTCAGACTGCCAAAGAGAGGCACTGTATCTCCTCTTTTACATGTACTAAATGTCTGCACTCTGTGCCAGAAACTGAAATATGAGGAGACATAAAAGCCATGGAGAACAAATATGGATACAAAATACAATGTGGGAGGAGAGTGGGCAATGTGAGGGTGGGTGGAAGGGAATCAAGAGGGAAAAAAGAAAGCAAAACATTTAACAGACACAAAAATGAAAAATTATCTGTTGATGATAATGTGTTTAGTAAAATCTTTGACTGGACTAATAAACTGTATTCATGCTGAGAAAATTAATTTTGTGTGTTATAAAGATGTACAGTGAATAAATGAAATAAGAATCTATCAATAAAAAGAAACAGGCACATCATGAAAGAGGAAATACACATGGTTAATACAAGAAAATGTGCTCTACTTCACTAATACACCAAAAATTAATGAACGATGTGATGTTATTATTCATTTATTAGCAGAAATCAAAGTGTTGGTGAAGATGTGGGAAAACAGGTACCGTTTATGAGAAGGCATGCAGAGAACATTTTTAGCTGTATTCATTAAAGCTTTAAATGTGGGGCCAGTAGGTGGTGTGGTGGTTAACAGCGTCGGACTCCTACATGGCCAACCATGGTTTGAGTCCCAGACCTGGCGGCTTGCCTTCTCACTTTCCCTCTTTCTCTCTCTCTCCCTCACGCTCACTCTAACCCTCTGGTCAAATTAAAATAAATAAATGAAAAAGTAAAATTAAATAAAATAATTATTTAAAAAACATTTTAAATGTAGTTTTGCTTAGGCCTGAGCTGTTGAATATAGTAGCTACTGGTCAAGTGTGGCTATTTAAATATAAATTAGTTAGCTTTGAAACAAAATAAATTTTAGGTCTTCAGATACTCTTACTATATTTCAAATGCTCAGAAGTCACACATGGCTACCACGGTGGATGATGAGAAGGGGAAGAACATTTCAGTCATTGCAGAAAGTTATTGGATACACATGTCTTCCATCCAGAAATTTCACTTGAAGGTGTTAAATCTTAGAGAAATAATATCACACATCCCCAAAGTCACACACACACAGGTGTTTCCTGAAGCACTGTTTGCACAAAGAGAAAAACAGAAAAATTGGAAACAAGGACCACTAATAAGAGAATGGTTAAGTCTTGGGACCCCTATACTGAGGAAGGTTAGGCAGCAGTGAGGAAGATGTGGTTTCCACTTGACCTGAAAAGATCTCTACAATGTGTTGTTAAGAACCAGAAAGCCAATTAAAAATGGTAGTATTCTCTCATTTGTATAAAAATATCTTGTAAGACAAAAATCACATGGTTTTGTAAGTTGAAGGTGTCTGTGAATGTGTGTGTGTGTGTGCATGTGTGTAGACACAAAAAGAGATCTGACCACAGTTGTCTATCTCTGAGTAAAAGATAGGATTGGGTGGTGGTAAGTAGGGAACTTTAACTTTAGCTGTCATTTTTTAATATTTTCAAACAAGAACACAATAAAAATATTTGCTAAAGACTATCAGGGTCTGACCCTGCAGAGCAGTGGTTAACTACTATATATTGGGAACTGGATTCCACATGACCAACTGGATTCCAGCTCTAGTGGTTTGAAAAATTCACCATTTCCATGTGTGCATGTGCCTCAAGTCCAGGCAAGATGGAGTAATGGAGGAAAAAGCACTGTGGTGTGACCACACCTCATCAGGAGCTGTTTTCTCTCCCCTCTCCCTTCTCCTCTCCTTTCTTTTTTCTCTTCCCTCCCCTCCCCTCCTCTCCTCTTCTTTTTCTCTTTGGTCAGTACACGCACCCCCTGGCAATAAAAAAAGAAAAAGAGTATTAGTGATCCAGGATTGGCAGGGGCAGCTGGGTCTGCCATCAGCACAGTGTCTTGCACTCACTGTTCTCTGTCCTAACTACACAAACCACACCACAGTCTAGGCCAAATTCCCCAAATGCTGGACAAAGTCTACATGTGAAAGCACCGAGTGTACACAGTACTGCTATAGTGGCCTTGACAATCGCCAGCATCAGACCACGCCCACCACTGGGTCCAGGTGGAGACTCTGCCCCACCATCAACATGGCAATAACAAAGACCAGCAGTTCCCAGCAGAACTCAAGACCAGCCGGACCCTGGGGAGCAATGGCGACAGTAGTAGCCACCCAAGCAGCACCTTTTGTCAGTGCTTCCTCAGTCCACATGACTCAGGCCACAGCCCACTGAACAGGAGTAGAGAAGCAGCAGCTACCAACACAGGAGGCTAGTACAGAGGGAGGCATAGTCTTCAGACTTCCGAGAGATTCTGGAGGATTAAAGGATCATATGTGGTAGGAATGAATTTGGAGAAATAGTGGCCTATTGGTCATTAACCATCCTAAACTGGCAAATTCATTTACTTCGCTGTCATTTCAGAGTACCATGGCCTGAGGGGGGTGAAGGGGGAGCTTAAACAATAGGCCTTTATTTTTCACAGTCTGGAAGTCTGAGATCAAGGTGTTGGTAGGGTTGGTTCTTCTGAGGGCTTTCTCCTTAGCTGTAGACAGCCATCTTCTCCCTATGTCCTCATGTGGTCATTCCTTTCTGTGTGTCTGTGTCTTAATATCCTCTTCTTATGAGGCCCTTAGGGTGGGCCCTAATCCAATCTGACTAGTGGAGCCCACTGGATCCGAGTGGGCCCTCTAACTCAACATCAACATGGCAATAGCAAAGGCCAACAGTCCCTAGCAGACCTCAGACAGGCCAGCAGGACTCTGGGAGCAATGGGATGCTCTGGGACTTGAACCAGGCCTCCATGTGACCTCAGCCCGCAAACAGCAGCATCCAGCATAAACTACTTCAGGCCAACTTAATCACATTTTTAAAGAGTCTTCCTCCAAATACAGTCACATTCTGATGTACTAAGGGTTTAGGACTTCCACATATGAATGTTGAAAAAGACATAGTCATAAAACTGGTATTGCTCATCCCATCTATCATTTATTAAGAAGTATTTTTGGGGACCAGCAGTTAGCGTAATGGCTATGTTGCTGGACTCCCATGTAGTTGACCATGGTTTGCGTCCCGGAACTGGTGGTTTAAAACTCACGCTGGGTGCATGTGCGTGCATGCCCAAGATCCTGAGAGTAGAATGGAGGAGAAGGGTTTGTGGCGTGGCCATCCTCCTGTGTGTGTGGGGGGGTGATTTCTCGCTTTCTGTCTCTCTGTCTCTCTCTGTCTGTCTGGCGAGCACACGCGCCCTATCACAGAAAACCTCTCAAAAACAAACAGACAAACAAACAAACAAAAACAAGAAGTATTTTTGGAGCATGGTCTCCATAGTAGGCACTGTATTTGGTGCCGAGGATACACAGATGAATTAAACATGCGCTCATGGCTCAAGAAACTCCTAACAAGAAAACCAGGGCACAGATATAATACAAGGTAAGGCTGCCCCCTGAATGGAGTCACCAGCTGTCTACTGACACATTCTGAGTTATCACCCACCTGGAGTCTTCTGGACTTATTTCTGCTCCATCACTGGAGATCACCCACTGCCCCTACTTTATCTCCATGGATGATGCAAAGTCATCACCTAAACTATGACTGGATATTGCTTCAGCTCCTGGGTATCATCGATGATTCATTTTCCATTCATTAATACGTATTTATTAAGCACCTATCACATGCCCTGTCCTAGACACTGAGAAGAGAAGGTATTATATAGTCTGTTTTTTCTGTCACTATCATTCAATACCACAAACTAATTTATAAAGAATAAAGGTTTAGTGACCAACACATGGCATAATGGTTACTTCACTGGACTTCTACGTGGTCAACTGTGGTTTGAGTCCTGAACCTGGTGGCTTAAAACTCACACTGAGTGCATGTGTGTGCCCAAAATCCTGAGAGGAGAATGGAGGAGAAGGGATTGCGGCAAGGCCATCCCCCCCAGGCGGTGATTTCTCACTTTCTGTCTCTTTGTCTCTGTCTAACAAGCGTACATACCCTATAGCCAAAAATCTCTCAAAAAAATAAATAAATAAAATAAAGGTTTATTCAGCTCCTGGTTCTGGAAGTCAAGGCGAAGGGGCTACATCTGATGAGGACGCACTTGCTGGTGGGGACACTACGGAGTCTTGAGATAGCACTGGGCATCACGTGGTGCGAGGGCGAGAGCATGTATTTCAGCTCTAGTCTCTCTCCCTCTTTTACAAAGCCACCAGGACTCAATCATCCACCCTGATGACCTAGTGTAATCCTAATCCTCTCCCAAAGGCACCACCTCTTAGTACCACAGTTGGATTAAGTTTTTCGTCTCTTAATACCATTATGATAGCAACCGAATTTCAACTCATTAATTTTTTGAGGGGACACATTCAAATCATAGCACAAGTCAAGCAAGCTAGTCTCTGTTCTGGAGAAACTTACATTCTAGAACAGGAAGATACACATACACAAACCAAAACAAAACAAAAGACAAAAACAAAACAGTGTTACTGCTATGATGAAAATAAAGCCTGGCAAGGGGAAATGGAGTGAGATGAGAAGCTATTTTATGACGGTTGCCCACCCTGATGAGGTGACTTTTGTGCAGAGACCGGAAGGCCTGGCAGAGCGAGCCCTGCTGATAATGTCTGGAGCAGAGCATTGACTTAGGCAGATAAGAGCCAGTGCTTGAGGTGGGAGCATGCATAGAATGAATATCTGAGGAATAACCAAGTGACTGTAACACTGTGAGGAGACGTGGTCACGCACAAGAAGGGAGCAGGGAGCACTCTCCTGCAGGGCTCCATGGGCTATGGCCATGCCACCTTGAGTCAAAGAGAAGACCAGCACAGGTCTTTGAGTGAGACCACTTGTGCTGGCTGTGTGTGGACAGGAAATGAGAGTTGGGAGGTTATTACAGGAAATCAGGGAGAGATGTGAGGCTGGAACTTGGAGCCTAGCAGTGGGGGGTGGTGAGAAATGACTAAACTGAAGAGATGTCAAAGGTAGAGCCAACAGATGACAAGATGAATGACTCTCCGACTTGCTTTCCATTTAGTCTAGAGAGGGAGAAAAGACATAAAGACAGTCAGTTTCCCTGACTCAGGTCAGCTTGTCAGTGCAAAACCAACCCCCGCATCAGCATGAACAGAGCCAACGGTGCTGCCTTGGAAAGACATCAATGATGAGCTATGTCACTTTTATTAAATTTCATAAGCAATTTGTTAAATCACAGCAGAAACAAAGATATGGGCACTATTAAATTGCAAACAAATTTACTCCGTGACTTCAGCCAAGGACCATCTAGAAGCCTTCTCACAGCTAATCTTACTACAAAGGACCCATGCCAAAGATATATCCCAGTCTACAAATGTGGTCAGACAGGCCAAGCAGTATCTAGGTTCCTTATGGTGAGAGAACACTGGAAACAAAACTTCGGAGTGCCTCTGAAGTGGTGACTGTCACTAACAAACAAGGTCATTCAACTCAGAAGTTCTGCTCACAAATTAGGCCTGAATCCAAACAAAAACCCTAGTCTACTCCTATTTATGCACCATCTTAGGACAGCCTGGCCCAGGGTCAGTAGACAGAATATTTGGATTCAGGTCCTATTCTGTTTGGATTTAATGCTGTGACCCAGTTTCCCCATCTGCAACGGTAGTAACAGTATCTTCCCTTTCCTCTCTTGTTCAAAGATGAAGGACTTAGCTATAGCCAAGATACTAATGCAATATTTGGCAGGGACCTAACAATGCTAATTCAATTGCTCTCTCACTACAAGAAAAATAAGATGATGTGGGGTCAAACGCAGTTTCTTTACCTTGCACAAGAGAAGTGCTTTCATTGTCAAAGTATTTCTAACCATTATTATTGAGAAAAAGGTAAGAATGCCCACTGCCATCACTTTTATTCAGCGTTATTCTATATGGCAAGAGGAGGAACAGAAATAAAACTGTCTCTGCTAGCGGACAAGTTGACTTTTTAATGTAGAAAGTCCCCCCCGCCCAATCCACAAACTAATTGCATTTCTATGTATCGGAATTGAAAAAGGAAAGATTATAAATGTCACTTATAAAAACAACAAAAAATGAGGACCAGCAGGTGATGTAATGATTATGTTACTGGGCTCATACATGGCTGACTGCAGTTCGAGTCCTGGACCCAATGGTTTGAAACTCATGCTGGGTATGTGTGCATATCTCCTAAAAACCCTAAGAGAGGAAGGAGAAGGTATTGCAGAGTGGCCATTTCCCTGGGGGGACGGGTGTGATTTCTTGCTTTCGGTCTCTGTCTCTCTCTGTTGCTCCAGCGAGCACACACATCCTATAGCAAAAATCTCTCTCTAAAAAAAATGTTAAATTTATAGAAATAAGCCTAACAAAATACATGAAAGACCTGTATGCTAAAAAATTTTCAATACATTACAGAAAGATGTTATTTCCTCTGCCATATTTTAAGAAGAGAGCATTAAATGAACCTTTATTATAGGCAGTAGAAAACACAACAAATAAAGACAGAGACATTGGGGGACCAGCACTTGGCATAATGGCTATGTCTCTGGACTCCCATGTAGTCGACCATGGTTCGAGTGCCAGACCCAGTGGCTTAAACTCACACTGGATACATGTGCGTGCATACCCAAGATCCCAAGAGGAGAAGAGAGGAGAAGGGATTGCAATGTGGTCACCCTAGGGGGTGATGTCTCACTTTCTGTCTCTCTTTCTGGCAAGCTCATGTACCCTATAGCAAAAAAAAAAAAAAGTGCCCTAGAACCAAAAAAAAAAAAAAAAAAGAGAGAAAGAAAGAAACAAAAAACAACAACAAAAACAAAACAAAACAAAACAAAACAAAAACCTCTCCAAAAAAAAAAAAAGAAAAGAAAAAGACAAGAGACATTGGAACAAGGCATGATTTGGTGATTTGGTGATTTGGTGTATACTTTGTTTTCAGCTTTCTAATCTATCTTGCCAATAGTCATTTTAAATTGAGTGAAGTGTTTTCTTAATATTAGCAAAGACATATCCTATAAATTTGATGTCAATCTGGAAACTTCCACCTTTCTGCAGAGCCTTCAAGCACACTCAAGCACTCCGACAAGGGAGACTTTAAATGATGGTCTACTGACCACACAGGGTCTGAGCCAACAGTGGCTTTGTAATGTCACAGCAGGTGGTCAGATATGTCCATGAGCGCCTCATAGGTGCTCCATCCCCTGCCCAATCTTCAGAGTCTCCACTACACATGCACACATGACCACTTATCGTTCCTGGCTGCCAAAAGGAAGCAGTCCAACCATCCCGGCATAGGTTCCATCCTCTGTCCTGATGAAATCCTTACTTTTCTCCTTTCTGATTCTACTATCTCTCTTCCACCTATTCTAAAGTCCCAAACCATTATTCTTCAGAATAGCACTCACAATCTATGTGGAATGAGCCCTGAACACGTGTGATCTGCTGGCAACAACGCCTGAGACTTGTTACCACTTCGTTTTTTACCATTTATGTAAAATAGATATGTTTACATTTCTCACTGACTGAAGGGAAGGACAGGTTGGGAAAAGAGGACTACTTCTACAAGGCCCTCAGGGACTCCTGATTTCCACAGCTAGTGCTCTAAGGACCACCACCATGAAGTCGGAAGGTGGTGGGAAGGGAGGATGAGATGCCAGTGCTAAAGGTTCTGTGGAATGTAGCCCTGCCGTCCAATCCTACTACAACAACATGACCAAGTCAGGGAGTCTGTCAGTTGCCTTGCCAACATCAGCTCCTGAACAGCATTCATTAGGAAAGCCTGTTGAGACTTCTCCGTGATTTTAAGTTTCCACTGCATCCAAGCACAAATGGTGGAATGACATTCTTTATGTCTCCCAACCGATCCTAACTCTCAAAAGACCTCCTCCTCCATGGCTGGATAAAAACATTGCAATTGACTTGGAGTGGCTCTTCTTCAAAAACCATCCATCTCAGCTAGATCTTTCCAATGGATTAGTAGAAATATGAGGCCTCCTAACCATTTGCTCCCTCAAAAGTGTATATTCATCTTTTTTTTTCTTTTTTTTCCCCCAATTTATTTATTTGCATTCATTCACTGTACATCATTACAGCATACAAAATGAGATTTTCCATCTAGAGTACACTGTATATTGTCTCAATCAAGCACATCAACAAATATGTTATTCTTAGCAAATGATCTTCCATTTCTTGTTTTCTGTATGTTTTGCTTTTTCCCCCCATCCTTGGTTCCCTCTCTTACCCTCTGCCACCTCCTGTTCTCCTCCCACACTTTCTCTGTTATCTATGTTTGCTTTCTATACCATTTTCCCCCCACATTTTATTGAATCACCAAAGACCCTCATCAATCCAAATACCCTCCTAGCAAACACATGTGACACATTTCCATGAGCACAAGTCTAACTTTACGCATCCTATCAAGTAGCACCTAACTGGGGCTACATATCCTACTGCAGTCATTGAATAGATATATTTTGTTTTCCTGAAACTCTTTTTTGTAACTCAATTTACATTCCTTCTCTAGGCATCATCACAGCACACAAAATGCGATCTCCCATCCAGTACACACTGCATAGTGACTCAATCATGCACATTACAAAAAATATAAATTTCCACTTCTAGTTGCTAGAATTAATTCCACCCCTCTTTCTGACCCTCTGTCCCTTCCCACCCTCCTCTCACACCACCTCTAGTGTCCAAAATTGTCCTCCATTCCCTTCCCACCCACATTGCATTGATCACACAATTTCCTACATAACCTGACTACTTTCAAAGGTGAGTTCCCTCGTTACTACTAAGAAAACCAGTTTTAACTTAAATCAAAGAACCGCCAAGGAACTTTGCTTAAAGCCCGGAAACAGGTTAGGATTCTGTTCAAATGGTAGGTGCATGAACCTATCAGTCTCATATACTTTTATCTTCTGTTCTGGTTCAATTTTCCTGATTAAATTCTGGGATATAGTATTCAACTCCAGACTTGTCCCTATGATTAAGTTAGCTACTTTCTCAGTTTTTGGACTCTTATTTCCATGTATCTGCGTTTAGTTTTCCTGATACAGCACATCCTTGAGAACTTCTTGGAGGTCTGGTCTGGTGCTGGTAAATTCTTTCAGGTTTTGTTTATCTGAGAATGTTCTTGTCTTTTCTTCCCACCTGAAAGATAATCTTGCCGGATACAGTATTCTTGGCTGAAACTGCTTCTCTCTTAACACTTGGAATATATTTTCCCATTCTCTCCTCGCTTTTATTGTTTCTGATGAGAGATCTGCTGTTAGCCTGATGGGATGTCCTTTGTAGGTAACTTGATGTTTTTCTCTTGCTAATCTTAGTATCTTGTCTTTGTCTGCAGTTTTGGTCAACCTGGCTATAATGTGTCTTGGAGAAGATCTTCTAGGGTTGATTCTATTTGGGGTCCGTTGTATTTCCTGGGACTGGATCTTTGAATGCCTCTCTAGGTTTGGAAAGTTTTCTTGCAGGATTTCATGGAATAGATTATCAATGCCCTTATGGGTTTCCTCACCTTCTGGAATGCCAATTATCCGGATATTTGGACGTTTGATGGTATCCAGTACTTCTCGCATATTATTCTCAAATTTTTGTGCCATTTTCTCAGTCTTCATGGTGGATTTTTCTAGGCCGGCCATTTTCTCCTCTACATCTGAGATTCTATTTTCTGAATGATCTAGTCTGCTTTTAATGCTTTCCAGGGAGATTTTGACTTCTTGTATTATAGACTTCATCTCTAGCAGTTCCGTTTGAGTCTTTTGTAAAGTGTGTAATTCCACTTTTAGATCTTGCAGGAATTTCCTCATCTCTTGGAACTCGTCAATTTCTTTCTCCTTTCTCTTTAGCAGTTCATTATCTCTCTTCTCTTCCATCTCTGTTAGCTTAGACATTATGAATGATCTGAATTCCTTATCAGACATTTCCATGATTTTCACCGAACTGCTTGTGGATGAAGAGTTACTCTTTTCCCTAGGAGAGGAGGCATTTTCTTGTTTTCCCATTTTTCTCGTGATCCGGCGGTGATTTCTTGTCATCTGATGAATGTTGTGTTTCTTTCAAATTCTTGAAGTGCAGCCTTAATGTTCAGGAGCAAGCAGACAGAGGTGATCCAGAAACTCTTTGCTGTTCTATTGTGCTTGCTGGTGCAGCAGATTCAGTAGATAGTGGGGAATATTTTAACCCTATTAGTATTTGGATGTTTAGCTACAGTGCTCTTAGATCTGTCTAAAAACACACTGAAAGGATACTGGAGGGTGAAGAGACAAGAAAAAGGAAAACGAGACAGAGAAAAACAACAAAAAGAGAAAAAAAGACAAAAAATTTTAAAAAATTAAAAATTTGTAATTACGTTTTTTTTAAAAAAAAAAAAAAAATCACAAAATAGAAAACTGCGCGGCGCGCAAGCGCCGTGCAAAAAATCTAGTTCACTGTAGCCATGTGGAACCTTGTCTTCTGCCTGGATGGGAGGAGCAGAACGAAAATTAACAAGAAAGAAGGCGGAGCTAAGAGCCAGAGAAAAACTGGGCCTTGTTTTTTTTTTTTTTTTAAAAAAAGGGTAAAAAGGAAATATTACCAAAAAAATATAAAAAAGGGAAGACAGAAGCAGGGAGAGACAGGAACTGAGAGACAGAGAGAGAAGGCTGGGGGTGCAGAGGGGGGCTCCCTACCGCTAGCTCATTTGTTGGAGGCTGAATTATTAGTAGAAAATCTTCATTCCCTTAAAAATCTAGTTCACTGTAGCCATGTGGAACCTTGTCTTCTGCCTAAAAGTGTATATTCATCTTTAGAAACTTCAGAACACTTAATTTATTCAGCTATATGGAAATATGTATGGTTAAAATGCAAATGTATTTCACTACATTGTAATGTACTCCATAAATGTACACAAATTTTATTGGTCAATTTAAAAAATAAACAAAGAAGAAGAAGGAAGAAGGGAAGGAAAAAGGGGACCAGAGAGCACAGACAGAAACAGGGTCGGGGGGAATCAACAAACACCTAGGCATGGCCATATTATATTTCTGGACTTGAGTGAAAGAGAAAAATTTCCTGAAAGTTTTCCAAGAGGAAGACAAAATAATAACAAGAAGTTCACCACAAAGAAACCAGCGGCCAAGCTGCAGTAGCATGTACCGGCTAACACTGGTAGGCTGAGGCCACATGGTAGGCCCAGGTTGGATTCTCTGCCCACCCAAAAAAGCCAGCACCATAGTGCATATCTGTAATTCCAGCAACTCCGGAAGGATTATGATATAGCAAGACCCTGTCTTAATTTAAAGAAAGAAAGAAAAACCAGTAGTTTACTGACAAATTGTTCCTGTCTCTATGATGGGACAATAACATAGCTTCAGAAAATTATTTTGCCCTCAGAATTCAACATCTGACAAAAGACTATTTTTGTGCAAAATAAAAAATATTATTAGACAGAGTCTTGAAAAGATTTTCATAGAAAGTAAGTTGTTTTTTAAAGAATAATTAAAGTAAGTTATTTAAAATATAGAAAAGGGAACTGAAAGCGGACTTTTTCTATAGAGCACATGCACTTCCCAGAAAGAGACAGAGAAATAGAAATAGAAATAGAAATATAGAAAGCAAGAAATCCCCCCCCCCCCCCCCCCGGGAGGATGGCCATGCTGCAATCGCAATCCCTTCTCCTCCATTCTCCTCTCGGGATCTTGGGCATGCACGCACACACACGTGCCAGGTGAGTTTAAGCTACCGGATCCAGGACTCAAACAGCAGTTGACTACAGGGGAGTCCAGTGATGTAGCCATTACTCTAACTGCTGGTCCCAAAATTGGATTTTAAAAATAAGATACGAGAAGTATCATATGGTAAAGATAAGAAATTATGGGTAGACATAGCTAACTGTAAAAATGATATTATGATTTTTTTGAGAGGTTTTTGCTATAGGGTGCATGTGCTCACCAGAGAGACAGAGAGATAGAAAGCAAGAAATCACCCCCCTCAGGCGGGATGGCCATGCTGCAATCCCTTCTCCTCCATTTTCCTCTCAGGATCTTGGGCACACATGCACGCTCATGCGCCCGGCGTGAGTTTAAGCCACGGGTTCGGGACTTGAACCACGGTCGGCTACATGGGAATTCAGTGACATAGCCATTACTCTAACTGCTGGTCCCAATATTATGATGTTTAATGTAACTGGCAAGATAGAACTGTATTAAAATAAGTATAAAGTAAAAATAAAAATGATACAAAAGTAGAGAAATAAATAAATAAAAGACAAATAGAGCATTTGGAGTGGTTACTCAACATGCTGAGTGGAATTTATATAACAGAGGTAAATGTGAGATGTTTAGGAGAATTTATTCTGTTAGATGTAGACTAATGGACCATGAATCAAATGACATATGAGTTTCATTTCAACACCCAATTACCCAAAGTATCCTCTAAGCAACATGGGCTATTTGTTAGATTTCAAGGATGAACCCAAAGTAGGTTTCCAAATGCACATTTTGGGAAAACTGAATATTAAGGAAAAAACAACAAAGCGTAAGTGTTCCTCTGCTGGCACAAGTAGGAGGAAAATACCCATTGCTGAAAAGCACCAAAATAAGTAGCCTCCAAAAGTCCCATCACCATCAGCACCCAGTGATGCCATTTGGACATCTTTCCCTTCAAGCACATCGGACCCATCTGCCTAGGCCAGGATTCTGCATCTGCGGGGACCTCTGCTGATCTTCCCTGATCCTGCCACTGCCCCTGAAGTGTCAGAGTCCAGAAGAGTAGTGGCCTCTTGGGGCAGGGCAGAGGCTAGACCTGTATGACTGGAAGGGGTAGGCAGGAGCCTTCTTGGGAGCTGCAGCATTGGATTTCTTGACCAGTGGTGGCTACCTGGGTGTTTACACCTGTACAGGGTCATCGAGCTGTACACGTAAGATTCCTGTGCTTTACTATATTAAGAAAAGAAAAAAAAAAAAAGCTGAGAAAGACAAAGGAAAGAGAATGGGAGGCCGTGAATGGGAGCTGGTAACTGAAGGCCCTCTGGAAGAATTTAGCTGTGTGAAGGAGCAAAGAAATGAATGGATCAGTGACTGGAGCAGATGTAAGGTCAAGGGGGTGTTAAGACAGGAATGGTTATGTTTCCGTGCAAATGATCCAGAAGGGAGATGATTATGGAGGCTAGAGTGGCACAGTGGCTAGCAGAGCATCTAACACAGAAATGCAGCAACTGGCCTTTGATGGGCGGTTCCTCCACAGCAGCAGGATGGAGAGAGATTGGCATAAAGGAAGAAGGGCTGTCGCTGTGATAGTGGGACCACGCGCTGTTCTCTTCTGATGGGCTCTTGTGTCTCAGTGTTACTGCAGGCAGTGAGTGGCCATCTGAGCGGCAGGTGAAGGAGGTGAAGGAATGAGAAAAAGAAAGTGTGAATGAATGTCCCAGGGAGTCGGAAAGTGAGTGGACAGGGCTTGCCCGGCAGCACAAAGGCCCACCTGAGGTTAATGGTCATGAGCTTGAGACGAGACAGCTCAACATAGCAGGTGTCTTCAGCCAAGTTCAGCTTGTGCACTGATGGAAGCAGGCAGGGATTTAGATCAAACTAGAGTTTATTTGCCAGGTGGTTAATACACAAGGGAGCGAGGGAATTGAGGATATTTGCAGTGGAGGGATTTAATGATGGACCAGAACCAGAGTTGGGAAAGGAGACCACTGAGCGCACAAGGAGGGTGAGGAACCAGGAAAAGATGGTAAAATGAATGGACTTTACAATCCCTGCTCAAAGAGTAAGTGCTAGAGGGAGTGCATGGGGCGGTGTTGGGGAGAGGTACAACCCTCAATTGAGAGCCCGCTGAGACTGTGGAGCGAGTCTAGGATATGCCCATTGGAGTGTGTGACCAAGCGTCACTGAAGGCTATCAGGAGTGAGGAGAAGAATTCGAGGAGCACAAATGTCAGTGTATAAGAATCCTCCAAGCAGTGGGAACCAGCAGTTAGCGTAATGGCTATGTCGCTGGACTCCCACGTAGTCGACTGCGGTTCGCGTCCCAGACCCCGTGGCTTAAAACTCATGCTGGGCACGTGTGCGTGTGTGCCCAAGATCCTAAGAGGAGAATGGAGGAGAAGGGATTGTGGCGTGACCATCCCCCTTGGGGGGTGATTTCTTGCTTTCTGTCTCTCTGTCTCTCTCTGTCTGTCTGGCGAGCGCACACGCCCTATAGCGAAAAAAACCTCTCCAAAAAAAGAATCCTCCGAGCAGCAAATCAGGCACAGTTTTGAGATTGACTACAATTAAGGTGTAAACCTTCAAGGAATTAGAGAGAAAACTCAGGGATCTGTAAGCAACTCTACGGGACATGTCTGAAAGCTCTCTCTGCTAAAATGAGGTGACAATGCAGTTGTTGCAGGGAGAATTAGATAAGGAAATGAGCAGAGCTCTCTGGGGCTGAAAGTCTTGGGCTGAGGCTGTCCTGAGAGTCATTCCCCTCTGAGACTTGCTTCTTTTTCAGGGTCTGATCCAAGAAGCAAGGGAAGTTCTCAGCAGTTCTGGGAGGCCCCTCAAACTCCTACCCTTCTCTGGCTTTAGGGACTTCCCCTATGTCCACCGAGGCCTCACTTAAACTGTACCCCCACACCACCCTGTTTCTGCAGCTCCTCTCTCATTCGTCCATGTCTGGGAGAATGCCATTCTATCTTCTCTTCCAGGCCTTGAGCTGCAGGATGCTTTTCCTTGGGCTGTGGCTCAGAGGCCAGAGTCCAGTCTGCAAATGTGTCTGCTCTAACCAACTCCCTCCCCTACACGGGAAAAAGGACGAGCGTACATGACACCCGTAAGGTCAACTAGAGCAGATTCATTACCCAGTTATCTGGCATGAGAACATCAGAAACCTAGTTTTCAATTCTTGCTTTTGTCCAATTGTAGTGGTGCAACCCAACAAAGGCTCTGTAAATGCTGGGAGCCATATGAAAGGCTGGGGTTCACTTTCGTCTATCTGTGCACGGCAGTTACGTGCACCTGCCTGACATCCCGGTCAGCTGAAAGGCCGATGGGAATCTCACTCAGTGTGTGACCCTGTTGGAGATGGTTAGTTTCCGCATGCTCTCTCTCTCTTTCAAAATAAATAAATAATCTTGAAGAAAAGAACATCTGTTTTAAGGATGATCTTGGGCAACTCGCTTCTTTCTAATGAGATGATTTCCAAGGTCATTTCAGTTTTCACATCTGAGTCTGTGAGTCTGAGAACCGACATGTTTGGGGGCTGTGGAGACACAGCCCACTCCATGTCAGCTAATGCCACCCTCCTGGCCTCCCTAGGTCTGCTCTGTGGGGCAACCACACAGGAAAACCAGCCAGTGGTCCTCAGAGCCTCTTCGGGAATTCCAGCCCCAGAATCAAAGCCACCTCCACTGAGCATGCTAACTAGCTCATAAATTAAGAAAAGGGAGAACAAACAAGCGTTTGTGAGCAAGGCAGGGCCCTGAAGCTGGCCATGTGGACTGTGCTGCTTCCTCCGAGGCCTCAGCTATAGTCAGAGCTGGACACACAACCGATGTGGAGACCTAGCAAGGAGTGGCCTGCTGGGTGCTCCGGAAAACATGCCAAGAGCTGGTGGCCTCAGCCTGCCAGGGCGAGGAGATGGGAGGAGAAACTAAATGGGGACTTTATTGGGTGTTGGGCTTTGGACTGTGTTTGGGATTCTAGTCATAAATTAATCCTACATGTAAGTGTTCCCAAAGAGAACCTAGGAAAAAATATTTCAGTGTTAGGAGATGGAATAAATCTCTTCTCTTTCCAAGGTCCACTGGAATTCTCCCTCTCAGACTCCTCTTTTTTCTTTCCTTCTCAGTTCCCCTCTCTCTCGATGTCCAGAGCCTGAAGACAGGCCCAGTCTTCCCAGAGAGAGAGGAGTCTCATCAGCAAGATAAGCAGAGGCTGTGCCCTGAGAGGCAGATAGAGCTGTTTGCTTTGGCTGTACTTGACTAACCCAGGTCCCTGCCCAGACCTTCAAAAATAGACCTGCCAGGCCCTGAAAGGAGGAGGACAAACATACGGACGCACATAAACAGGGAGCTGTGGCTCCCTGCCCCTCCCTGTCACTCCCCAAAGTGCCAAACTCAGGCAGCCATGCTGGGGTTTGGGGGTTTCAGCATCCACAGACGTGTGTGAAGGAGGAGCAGAGCTGAGCGGTTAGAAGCAGAAGCTGAAGTGGAAGAATTTGACTAGTAGCATGGATCCTCACCCAGGGTTCCAATCCTGCCCCCAGTGGAAAATCCCTGCAGGGATCATAGCCACACCCACAAGAGAACCACGTTCTCTTTGTGCTAAGAGAGGCCTATGGGTCCTTTGGCCCTTAGATAAGAGGAGGGCTGTCCTGAGACCCCTGCTTTAGAGGATTCTTCTCTGCCCCTTCCCCTTTCACAGTCCTTACAGGCTGAATCTGTAAAACCCAGGGGATGCCCCTGCCCAGTGCCCAGGTTCTGTCTTCTAGAATCTAGACTATGTGCAGTGGATGTAGCACTCCCCACTTCCCTACCTGAATGACCCTATATCTGCTTCTAGGACCTACGTGGGACTCTTTCCAGGTCCATCTCTCCCCAGGGATGGCCCACAAACAGCAGTTGTGGGCGGAGCTAAGACCTGTGTATCTGAGAGACCACGTGTGTGTGAGCAAGGCCCCGGGATGGGCTGTGAACAGCCTCTTAGCACCTCTGCCTCTGACGCAGACTCCAGAGGGTCCGATCCTCAGTTCAAACCTGGCACCCCACATTGTTATGAAAGTGTATTTGTCAAGAAAGAAGACTAGAACACATTAGACTTACTGGTCTATTGGCTTCATATGACTTTTTTGTTTTGGAGAGGTTTTTGCTCTAGGGCACGTGCACTCACCAGAAAGACAGAGAGAGACAAAGGGACAGAACGTGAGAAATCATCCCCCAGGGGGATGGCCACATCACAATCCCTTCTCCTCCATTCTCCTCTTGAGATCTTGGGCACACATGCACATGTACCCAGCATGAGCTTAAGCCCCTGGTCCGGGACTTGAACCGCGAATGGCTACATGGGAGTTCAGCGACATAGTCATTACGCTAACTGCTGGTCCTGGTTTCATATAACTTTTAATCATTGGACAAACAGCACACAGTCTTCTTTGTGAGCTCCTGCTCTGGGGCCCACAAGTGTCAGGGCAGGTCTGCCTGCAAGTGAGTACCACTGTGCTGTTCCTACGGCGTCAGCCACAACCCCCTTTACACTGCTTATTCCTCCAGCTGGCTCAAGGTGTCAGACTAAGGGAAAGAAAGGAGATTTCTCAAGAGTTATTGAAAGTTTGTGCATGACCAGAGCAGATGTTCATCTGATAGTGTTAGGAGCTTAAAGTCATCAGCGCTGGGGTCAGCAGGTGGTATAGTGGGTAAGGCACTGGACTCCCACATTCTTCACCATGGTTTGAGTCCCATACTCAGCACTTTGAAATCACACTGGGCGTGTGTGCCCAAAATCCTGAGAGGAGAATGGAGGAGAGGGGATTGCGGCATAGCCATGCCTCCAGGGGTGACTTTTTACTTTTTCTGTCTCTCCAGCAAGCACATGTAACTTATAGCAAAAATCTTTCTCTCTCTAAACAAACAAACAAACACAACAACAACAAAACAACAACAAACAATGCTCCTCATTTTCAGGTGAAAAGGTGAAATTCTTTGGCGTTGCATTCAGAACCCTTTGTGTCCTCCTTGTCTCCTCGAATTCACCCCTCTCACCCCTCACTGTCTACTTACAACCACCCAGTGTTCCCCCCAAAAGTCCCATTCCCTCTTCCTTCTATAACCCCACTTTCTGACTTCTGCTTCTTCACAGGCTGCTTCCTCTCTGTCCTTCCTGACTCTGCTGAAATGCCACCTCCTTCAAGCGCTGCCTGGGTTGGGTACTCCTGGCTCCCATCCAGTCCTCCCCAGGTTTTTGGTCTTCCTCTCTCATAAGGCAGTGAGCACGTAAGAAGATCCATGTCATCTCTACACTTAAGCTGGGGGTCCACCTGATAAACACATAAATAAACCAAAGTCTTAGGAGCTTGTGTGTATAGGACTTGGAGGTAGGAGAACCCTGTTCTATTAGGTTGTCGGGAAAGTCATGACATATTTTTCTATGTTTTTCTCTGCAACAATGCACCATGACTTTCCTGATGACCCAGTAGATTCAACGTGTAACGTTAGCTGAAACGTGTACCTTCCTAGGTCTTGGTCTTCCCATATTTCAGAGTCACATTAAAGTGCTCTCAAATTCTAGAGTATCTTGACATTGCTGTTCTTTCATACCTACCCCTCCCCCGATAAATACTTGGCCTTCACCTCCCACCTCTACTGGAGTACCTGGGGCAGTGTGGAAGGGATTGGACAAGATTCTTGTTGGAGTTCCCTCTAGCCCATGTGACTCCTCAAAAGGTTCATTCATCATATCTGAATCTGGTCCCTTTGCACACTGCATAAATCTCTCACCCTAGGGAGGATAAACTCATGGCCTTCCTTTGTGTACTGCTCTCTGATTAGGGTTCTGAGTGAAATGTCCATTGGAAATTTAAAATGAAAGATGTAAAGAGTAGTTATTCTCTAAAACCAAAAGGAATCTCACGGGTCATGAAGCACTCATCAGGGCTCTGTGTCCCAAGCAATAGAAGTTGGCTGTGGTCGGTGTAAGTGGAGAAAGGCATGTCCTAGTCCGCTCCATGGCTGGTACAGGAAAACATGGAACTGAGTGATTCGCAAAGATTGAGGTTCATTCGGCTCAGAGAGGGTTACTCACTGGACTGCCAAAAAGCCAACATGGGTTCTAGTCCCAGACCCAGTAGTTTGACACTGAAACCAGCCACGTGGGCATGTGTGCCCAAAATCCCAAGAGGAGAATAGAGGAGAAGGGACTGTGACATGGCCATCCCCTCAGGGGGGTGATTTCCCCCATTCTGTCTATATATCTTTCTGGCACACACAAGAGCCCTATAGTAAAAATCTCTCTCAGAAAAAAAAAGAGAGAAAGAAAGAAAAGAAAAAAGAAAAGGAAAGAGAAAGAAAGAGAGAAAGAAAGAAAGAAAAGTCTCTAAGTGACCTGAAGTCTTAGTTTACTTCTTCAACATTCATAAAAAGTGGCAGGAGCATCTAATTGGCTATTTAGGCGACATCCCCACAGATATGCCACCTGGAGTTGGGAAAAGAATATCTTGATCCACTGCACTTTTGTAAGAAGAGGTGGTGTAATCTCCCAGACCTTGAGATCTCCTCCAAACAGGAGAGATGCCCAGATGGTTGACAGCCAAGGTGACAAAGGCCCACTGTGTTAGCTTTCTCAGGTTGCCATGACGAAGGCCACAGCCTGAGTAACTGAAAACAACAGAAACGTGCTCTCTCACAACTCTCCAGTCCAAAAGCAAGGTGTCAGAAGGGTAACGCTCCCTGTTACCTATAGAACAATTCTTCCCGCCTCTTCCTGGCTCCTGATTTTTTGCCAGCAGTCTTGGGCATCCCTTGGCTTGAAGATACATTATTTCAATCCTCCATCCTCACATGCTTCCCGTGTTTTCACATGACTGACTTCTTACAAGAGCACCACTGACATTGCAGTGGGGGCCCTGCCTAGTCCAGTATGACTTCATCCTAACATAACGAATTACATCTGTAATGATGTCATTAACCCTGGGGGTTAGGACCTCAACAAATCATTTTTGGTGGACACAATTCAAACTGCAACACCACCAAGATATTCCTAATTGTACAGTTTTTACTTTGTTTCCCTCAGTTCTTATTTTGAAAAACCTAAAAAGTTCTATCTTCCTTTAATTTTCTGAATAAATTTTAAGGGATTCTATGACAACATCAATAATAAGTTAGAAGTCCCCCCCCATCACTTTTTACAAACTCAAATCTTCCCTTGTTCCCCCTCCTTCTTGCAGACTCTGCTTTTGTTTAGAAGTAACCTCTCACTTAAGAAAACAAAGCCCAGAACCCAAGCGATAAAGCCAGGACCTGAACCTGAACTTCTAACTCCCGTCGCCCACTGTTCTTTGGGAACCTTCAACCAGAGCCATACCAACATCACTTAGAGATGGAAAGTAAGGGGAATAGTCACAAGACTGACTTGTTGGCTGAGTTTGCCCCCCACCCCCGGCTACTGAGAATCTCTTACAGTCCCATGGCTTTTCCCTGCCCCAGCAGGCAGCTCCTTCCAGCCAAGGCAGGCAGCACCTCCAGTTATCATGGGACTGAAGAGCAAATTCCAATGCAATTAACCTGATAGCCTGAGACTCTCTCCCCATAAGGAAATCTTTCCAGCCCTTAAAGCACAACTGTCTTATAACTGTGGTGGCCTTCAAGGAACTCAGAAATTTCCTTCTGGGTGCACAGAGCAGTCCCGGTTAGGAGACCTTTAGTCTTCGATCTGCTGTCCAGCAAGCTGGCTTTGAACTCATCCCTTGATCTTTGGTGCATCCTAATCTGTCAAAGGCTTTACCTCTGATGTCTTTATAGGCCATATCATTTTTTTGAAAGAGAGATTTTTGCTATAGGGTATGTGTGCAACAGAGTGACAGAGAGACAGAAAGTGAAAAATCACTCCTCAGGGGGATGGCCACACCTCAATCCCTTCGCCTCCATTCTCCGCTTGGGATTCTGGGCACACATGCACATGTGCCTGGCATGAACTTTAAGCTGCTGGGTCTGGGACTTGAACTATGGTTGACTACATGGGAGTCCAGCAATGTAACCATCATGCCATCTGCTAGTCCCGTATCTTGAAAAGACTTTAGAAAAAACATGAAATCCTAAATGAAAATAAGACATTCTTATTGTTGGAGCTATTACTGAATTTAGCACACATATACACGAATAACATATACACATACACATACACAAGTGGGAATGAGGAGTCCTTGGCTAAAATTTGGTAAAGGGTTTCCGTGGAGTTTCACTGCCATGTACCTCAGTGTGAATTTATATTTATCCTGATATGATTCATTATTTTATGAATCTCAGGATTTGTGTGTTTTATCAATTTGAAAATATTCCCCACCCCCTCCCAAAAAAAATAAAAATCACAGGCCAGCCAGTATGTGGGGGTTAAGGCAGTTGGATCCCACATGGCCAACTGTCCCAGCCCAGCATCTTGAAAACCATGCTGGGCATGTGCGTGTGCCCAAAATCCTAAAAGGAAGGAGAAGTGGAGGACTACCCCCTCTGGGGTATACTTTCTCATTTTCCCTCTCTCTATCTCTGGTGAGTACATGCACCCTCTGGTGGAAACAAAAAAAATTTTTTTTTAATTTCTTCGGATATTGCCTCTCTTCCTTTCTCTATTATCTCTTTATGGAACTTCATATAAGCCATGTTTTATGGATGTTCAATCATTTTTGTTTTGGAGAGGTTTTTGCTATAGGGCACGTGTGCTTGCCAGAAAGATAGAGACAGAGAGACAGAAAGTGAGAAATCACCCCCCCTGCCCGGGGGGATGGCTACACCGCAATCCCTTATCCTCCATTCTCTCTCTCTCTCTTTTTTTAAATTATTTATTTTATTTATTCATTCATTTATTTTAATTTGACCAGAGAGAAACACAAGAGGGAAAGGGAGAAAGTAAGCCACCAGGTTCGGGACTTGAACCATGGTCAGCCATGTGGGAATGTCCAGCACCCCAACCACCATGCCACCTGCTGGCCCCATCCCTTCTCCTCCATTCTCTATGAATCTTAGCAAACCACCATTGGCGTGAGTTTAAGCCACCAGGTCCAGGACTCGAACTGCGGTTGACTACATGGGAGTCCAGCAACATAGCCACTATGCCAACTGCTGGTCACATGGATATTCAATCATTTGATAATATTCTTCATGTCTTTCTTTCTTGTATTTTCAATTTTCTTCCTTCTTTGCACCAAATTCTGCATAATTTATTTAGATCTACCTTCCAGGTAACTAATTGACCCTTCTGTCATCTACTATTCTTTTTTTAAGATTTTTTTGCCATAGGATATATGTGCCTGCCAGGGAGAGAGACAGAGACAGAAAGAAGGAAAGTGAGAAATCACCACTTGGGGGGAGGGTGATACCACAATTCCTTCTCCTCCACTTTCCTCTCAGGATTTTGGGCATGCACACACATGTGCCTGGTGGGATTTTTCAAGCTCCCAGGTCTGGCACTCAGACCATGGTGGGTCATGTCGGAGTCTAACTCCTTACCACCAAGCCACCGACTGCTCCTTCTGTTGTGTTTTTAATATTTCTGGCTATGTTTTTTTATTTCTAGAATTATTTTGTTTTTCAGTTGGCCTACTGTTTTAATATAAAGAGCTTGTTTTATTTTTATATTTTCAACTTCACTTTTTAAGTTTCTATGATAAGTTTAAACATAGCTATCTTATAAATTATATCTGATCATTTTAATATCTGATTTGCTAGGGGATTTAATTATTCTGTTTGTTGTTTTTGCCAATTCTTGTTCTTGGTGACTTATTTTGAACTTTGGAATTTCGAGCTTATATTTATAGGCTTTCTCTAGGGGACTCTTGGCCAGGGTAGAATAATCACCCTTCGGAGAGATATATATTTGCGTCTGCCAGGCACCCCAAGAGCATTACCAACCACTATTCGTGTTTTTAGTTTTAGCTTTTGGAAATTACAAAGCTACATCTTACTGATTCTCTCATTTGTTAATGAGTGGGATAGCCTCTTTGTTCATTTTACTTTTTTTTTTTTTAAAGAATGTGGTCTTAACTTGTTTTATTTATTTGTTTGTTTGTTTTGCAGTGGGGTGCATGTGTTCATGGGAGACAGGGAGAGGGAAAGTGAGAGATCACCTGCCAGAGGATGGTCACGCCATCATCCCTTGTCTTCCATTCTCCTCCTGGAAGTTTGGGCACGCATACACATGTGCCAGGCATGATTTGCAAGCCACCAGGTCCAGGGTTCAAACCACCATTGGCAACGTGGGAGTCTAGCACCTCAGCCACCATGCCACCTGCTGGCCCCGCTTTTTAAGAGTTATACTTTACATGTAGTTTTATATTGTGTGTTGATTTGATTCTTACAGCACCAGAGAACTGGGAATAACCTAATTTGTCATTGTGGTGAACTAGGTAGAAAGAACTATGGTGTGTCCATTGCATGGAGTATCATTCAATCAGTGAAAAAAGTGAGATGGATCTATACATGCTTATGTGGCACACATAAAAAAGTTGTTAGTTATATGGGGAGGGACAAGATGCGAGTGAAAAAAGTGAGATGGATCTATACATGCTATGTGGCACACATAAAAAGTTGTTAGTTATATGCGGGGGGACAAGATGCAGAAGAGCCTTTTGGTGACATATCCATTTTTTAAATACTTAATATATATGTATATCTATATGTGTGCTTATTTGTGCATAAACTATTATGTATCCATGGAACATTTGTAGAAGAATTTGTTATTGGTAGTTAACTCTGGGTAGTGAGACCAAATAGTTATTGGACATTAGATATTTTTTTTTTGGAGAGGTTTTTGCTATAGGGCGTCACCCCCCCCCCCAGGGGGGATGGCCACGCTGCAATCCTTTCTCCTCCATTCTCCTCTCGGGATCTTGGGCATGCACACACACGCACACGCGCCCGGTGTGAGTTTAAGCCACCAGGTCTGGGACTCGAACCACGGTCGACTACGTGGGAGTCCAGCGACATAGCCATTACGCTAATTGCTGGTCCCAGAATTTTTCTTTTTTAATGAGACTATGTGTGTATCTTTAACCCAGGGTTTTTCATTCATTTTATTTGCTTCTTGCTTAAAGATGAAAGGATAAGAGGAAAATGTAAAGAGAAGAAAATCAACCCAGGTCCCAAACATGTCTTAAATGGTTGCTTCAGTTCAACACTCAAAACTAGTAACCAAATAGAGAAACTGGTACCCAAGAAGCAACTTTAACCATCTCAATAGAAGCCCTCTCACCCTCCCAGTTAAGCCTGCCCTGCCCGCCCTACCACCTTTGCCAACAGTTTTATTAGTTCTCTAATCATTCTCCCCATAAGGGCTTGAGAACAGGATTAAGACAGGTTTTCTTCATCTTGGGCAAAGAGGAAGTTAAACCCAGAGCAAGCCCGAAGTCCTTGGGGAGCAAACCAGGCACAAGTGCTGTGTCCTCCTAGCTCCACTGAGACAAGCACCATTTAGGGAAGGGGGGACTGCTTAGAGCAGGCTTTGCCCTTGTCAGTCAGCCTGTAGGCGTGCAATGACCTTGAGGGCAGGGCAAGTGCTCTTTCCAGTGTCGCTTGAGGAGCCCTTCCACCAAAAGCTGGACGTCAGAGAGCTGTCAACATATTCTAGATTCTTGCACAGATGCCAGGCCTCATGCCTGCCTCCAGGGCAAAATTAAAACCCTGACCTTCTACAGCTTGACTGGATGCATGTCAAAAACCAGCAGTAACAAACCACAGCCCCAGGAACGAGGTGGGAAGCAGGCAGGTGAGCTCTGCGTCTCATCCTCTGCCTCCTCCCAGCTTTCCCACAGGGTCATGTGGACACTCCTCCGGGCAAAAGAAAAGAGAGGTGAGTGGACAAAAACCTCAGGCTCCTGAGACCCACTCTGCGTCATTAAGAAAGCCCTCTTAGGAAAACTGTTAAGGAAACACGTAACCTCTTCTATTTCCCGTTGGGGATTGCATTGCAGCCTGGCTTTCAGTGGCATTTGGACTTTGTCAAGGTAACAGCACAGGACTCACCCTGATTTCCCCGTCTCGCCTCCACACTCGACTTGCGAGTCGGCACTGCAGCCAAAGAGCTTCCCAGGTGTGTTTACTTCTCTCCATCTCGCCGACACCACCCCATGTCATCCACCTCCCCCTCTCTCCCTTTCTTGTTGCCCTACAATCAATTCTACCAGTGGCCATCAGGGAAACCAGAGGAGAGAACCGTGTTACAAGCCCTCTGAAAACTTCCCAGCAACCCTCAGAATCAGATCCCAGCTGCATCTGCTGCCCTAAATTGCCCCTTGCTGCCTCCCTGCACCCTTCACCCCTACCCCTGCCCCATCCTCATGACCCTGCAGCAGTAACAGGGCATCTTCTGGTCCTTGAGCTGACCAGTGTCCCAGGCCTGAGGTGCTCTTCCCAGCTGCCTGACACATGGCTGGCTCTTTGTCTTCATTCCACTCCCAGCCTCTGACCATCCCTTGGTGTCCCCTGTCACCCCTACATACGTATTGCCCCATTTTATTTTCATCAAAGCATTGTAGCACCATACACAATTAATGCGTTATTTTATTTACCCATGTGTTTGGGTCCTGCCAGGGGGAAAGTTCTGAAGAGCATGGACCTAACCTCACCAGTCTTGTTCATTTTGTGTCCTCAATGGCTGGGATCACGCACAGGGGGAATGCTGCCAACAACTATCTTTCCGGAAGTGGAAATGGCTTGAATTGCCATTCTCTTGCTGTGGGGTCAGGACTGGCGTCTCTGCTGGAGTGAGCTTTGCACCTCTCTTCAAAGCCAGCTGGCCTTGCTCGGGGCTCATGGGAGGTGTGCCTGATTCTTCTCCATTCAGACCTGACTAGCCAGCGAGAGGTCTTGCCCATGTCAGATACAGGCATAGGCTCAGAGTAGGGGAACCGGAGCATGGAAATCACACGCTGGTGCTGGAAGCTTCTGCTGACGTGTGTCACTCCATTGACAGTTTCATCATCCAAAGCAAGTCGTGGTCATGTCTAGCATGACCAAAGGGCTGAAATGAAGACTCCTCCATCCTCTTCCTGTTTCTCTGTATTTCCATGTTCCCTATCTGCTGCTGTGAAGTCAGGTGCTGCTTTCCCTCCAGGGCTCTGTGTTCTCCTTTAGTTTTCAAGTCTGAGACCCCTGCGTCCAGGCAAAGCCATGGGATCTGCTTTAGGAAGGCCTGTCTGCCGAGTACAGGGAGTGTTCTAGAAGGGGCAGGACCCCAGGAGAGGAGATCAGGTAGGAACCTGCCGTCCAGGCGAGAAGGGCCCAGGTTCACTGTCAGGAACTGTTTTGAGCAACTAAGTAAGGAGAGGTGCCCTCCTCTGAGATGGGGAAGAAATTCCTGCCGGTCCATTAAGAGGCCCCAGCAAGGGGCCAGCAGGTGGCAGTTGGAGTGGCTGGACTCCCACATGGCTGACCATGGTTCAAATCCCAGACCTGGCAGCTTGCTTTCTCATTTTCCTTCTCTCTCTCTCTCTGTCTCTCTCTGGTCAACTTCAATAAAGTAAAATAATGATAATGAATGAAATTAAACAAAACTTTTTTTTTTTTTAAAAAAAAAAAGAGGTCCCACCAAGACAGGACCCTAAAACCAGGGTGAAGACCCCACTCAATCCCAGAACCCGTGAACTCAACTCACCTGTGCTATTATGCAGAGACAAAAGACAGGCAGCTGGGCCAGGATTAGAGTGAGGCAAGAGAGAGAATAAGAGTGCAGAATTGAGGAGGTGTTACCCCAGGTCCTGGGGGCCTGTGAGGACAGTGACTCAGGAGGGACACCTACTTGCATCTCATTCACCTCACTCCTGTCTTGGTCCTGACAAGAGCATGGAACAAGCCTGAAATAACTTCCTGAGGTTCCTGGAGCACCATCTTCTACCTGCTAGTGTCAGACTCAGCCTTTCCGGGACCCCTGTCTGAGGTCCCCTCAGGGGACCCTGACCTGGCCTTCCTGCTTGGATTTTCCCATCACCTACTCCTTGCAGTGGTTGCTTCATCCAACTCTGAGGTCTTGCACCTGGATCCAGGGTCCACTTGCCTCACTGTCACTAAGCTCCCTGGGCTCCGCGGCTCTCTCCAGATGTACCCCTGTATCCCACTGATAGAGCCTTACTGCTGCTCCTGGGCCCCTGCTCAGGCCCGCCCCACCATGCTCATGGCCCAAGAGCTCTAGAAGGCCATTAGTCATATAAAGGCCCTCTGTGAAGCCCACAGAGAGCAGCTCAGAGGCAGCTGATGCCAAGCAGGGCTCTGGCACTTCTGGTCGCCCTCGTGCCAACCCATGTCATGCAACGATGGCATTTACACAGGCGGGCTGCCATCCTTTCCAGAACCTGGAAACGGGTCTGTCTGGTTACAGGAATCCCATAAACACATTGGTGCAGGGGGAAACAGAGCCAAAGGCTCAGAACCCTTCAAATTTGGGGAGGAGAAACCCCCAAAGCTGCAGAGTAAATCATGAGCTTTCCCCTCCAAACAATGCAGGACTGTCTCAGGGAGAAGGAGGCACCAGTGGGTGCTATAGGGGGACTTGCCATGTCCTGGCTGGGCCCCCATACGGCACTGTCTGGGGATCTCCAAGGGCTGCCTGCCCAGGGTGTGGGCGTGCTCAGACAGGAGGGACAGTCACCTTTGGCAACGTCTCCATCCAGAAGTGATGAGACTGAGACATGGTCACATAGGCTAGGTCCTCTGCTTGGGCACTTCTCTGCCTCCCTGGACAGAGGCCCACAGAATCCTGGGTAGAATCAGCTCCCTGCACCACCTCAGAGCCCACTCTCCAGAGTAGCCACCAATCTCCCCTTCACTGGCCTCTCTCCTGAGGGCAGCCTCCTCAGGACCATGTGAGGAGGGTGGATGCACTCTCTTTCCATTAGGGGGTGCCTTACCAGCACCCCACTGTCCTCCCTGCCAGGATCGTGCCATGGGATAGACACAGAAGAATTGTTCCCAGATGGGAGAGGTGGTGTCAGGCTGGACACGGGACTGGTGCCCTTACACAGTCCTCTCTCTTACCCCCTCTCCCTTCCCTCCAGCCCTCCTTGCCGTTCTCCTTGCTGGCCCTCTCTGCCTACCCCTCAAGGCCACATCCCCTCCAGAACTCCAGCCTGCCAGCAGCTATGCCAGGGAGACTAGTAAAATACAGGAGGCCCAGGTGACTTGGACTGTCACATGAGCAGCGGATCATTTGTCAGCACAAGTGTGTCCCATGGTTTATTTGCTAAGTGTGGTAACCCTAGTTGAGAGGACTAAAGAGGCCACCAGCAGGAAGCCACAGGGCCCCAGCCCCTCTCTCCCTTGGCCAGGCCCCTGGTGACAACAGCATGGACAATGAACCTTCTAGGGATACTCTTCGTATTTTGGTGCTCTTTCTGAGATCAGGCGAGCGTGGAAAAGGAGAATAATTTGGAGGAGGGTTAGGTAGGGCAGTGAAAGAAGTCCCCTTAGAGCTTCGATATGGGAAAGGAGTGACAGTGGGTTGTGAAGACAGACACATCTCAGTTCAAAGTCCAGTGCCAACTCCCTGTTCTGGCTTTAAGGAAGTCATTTAACCTCTCTGAGCCTCAGTCTCCTTATCTAGAGACAGAAATACTCTTGCTTGGCTGGATAGTCAGAAGCAAAGATGCCAAAGCACCAAGTAGGCAGTGTACACCGGGCAAGCAAGAGCTGCCACCATGTGGATCATTACTGACTGCCCTGGGGTGAGCGAGGTATATAAAGACCCAGACTGTCCCTTCTCCCCAGGAGTTGTTGTTTCAATGGGAAGCTGAGGTAACTAATAGTACTGTATTGGATGCTGGTGTGGATCCAGGTCTTGGACCTGTGTGGGGACAGAGTTTGACCAGGCCTTGCTCCAGAGCAGGCCAGGGGTGGGGAGGTGCCTAGAGCCTCTATGGTTACCCAGGAGTTGGAAGGCAGGGCATGGTGCTCTCAGAAGAGCCCGTGTGGGCCACAGCCAACTCCAGTGCATTTCTCCCAGCCCAGCGGTCTCTGAGGACAACAATTCCATTGTCTAGAGCATTAGAAAGGATGAGGGAAAAGCAATAAAGCATTTGTGCTGGGTGAACAGCTCTGCGGAGCGTCATCGTGGGTCCTGGGGGCCATGGAGGTAAGGAGGTAAGGCCAGGCCCATGCCTACATTTTGAGAAGCCCAGGACTCCTGGGGTGGTTTTAGAGGAAGAGAGCCCAGTTGTTCTCTGACCTGCTTGGCCTGGGCAGTGCTGGGACCAGATGTGGAATATGCAGAGGTGTGAGAAGTGGGGTTCAGACATGTTTTGATTGAACACGACTTCTCTCACTAACAGCCTTCTTCGCTGGTTCTTCTCGTGGCTCTTCTTGGCAGTGGCCGCTGTAATTTCCTGATGCAGCACAGAATTTAGACTTCGGCAAGCATCCTCCCCTCAAAATGCTTAATTATTATGTTCTTCTACAATATCGAAGGGGATCTCCTCTACAATCTGAAGTTCCCTGGAGGAGAACAGGATAAACCAGCAATTAGTGCCGTGAACTCAGATCCTCGAAATACCATGCTGACATGGCTCGGGAGGGTTGAAAGCAGGCGTGGCTAGGGTCTAGGCGCACCTCTGCCTTCACTCTGCTCTGCCTGGGTACTCCGGCTTTCCCGGCCAGTCAGCTCTCTCCCTCACAACCTCCCAAGCGTGGAGGAGAGGCAACGCTTTCCTTGTTTGTTTCTTCCTTTTTCAGAACATCCTCTCATTCAAAACATCTCTTCTCTGAAATCCCAGCAATCCTTGTCACAGCATCTCACGCCCTCGCATCACCAGTCCGTTCAGTGGTCTTTGGTGCCTGGCCCAGCCTGGGAGAGTCTACACCCATGAGATGACCCTGGCCCTGCCCTCACCTCATCATAAATGACAGGCCATTCCATGTGAAAGCTATCTCTTGATGAGAAGAACATGTCACCTGGCCCATACCCTTATTTTCATATCTCTAACCAGCCTGGACTGTTTCCTCCAGGAAATGCAGTGCTCTGCCTTTCCACCACATGGCTGAGCTGGAGAAAACCCAATAGCAGTCTACACAGAGCAATTTCACCTCCCTGTGGTGCCCATGAATCCTGCCACTTCCATTTAACTGGCATCTGGGTCCTGCGGCTCTTGGACAACTGGGGTTGGCCTCCTACATGGTCAAGGAACCCAGGGCAGGGACTCTACTGGATACCCATGAGAGATGTGGCTCACAGTCTCACTGGCACAGGCTTGCATGGGTCAAATGTGTGATCCCTCCCCAAGTCTAGGTCAGTGTTGTCGTGTTGGTGACCTGAAATACCTCGGAGAGAATAGTCAGACCACGGGAATTGGCAAATGTTATGAGCTGGGTCTGTCTGTATTCCAGAGTGAGTTACTAGCACACCACAGCCAGCCCCTACCGAAGAGGCCAGAACTCAAAGCTCTGCAGCATGATTGCCCATGTTGGTGCTGACAAACAACTGCAGAGCACTGCAAGTAGCTGAGGCCGTGCCTTAGGAAAAGACACTGCTCCCTGCCTAGAGAAGGAACCAGTCAGTTTTACCTATTTTAATTACCTCTCTGTTGACCAATAATTTCAAATATTTCAGATATGTCATTTTTTTTCTCATTGGTGGGTGCTTCAGACACCAAATGCTCAAAAATACTCTCTTATCCAAGAAACTGCTCGCTGCACTTGAACATTCAATTCCAGCTAAGAACACAAGTTAATCAGCACTTTAAATACTTAGTTCACAAGGCCTATCACATGACCTCCTAAAGCAATCACCTGGTGAGACTGATAGTGGGTCCTCTCAGCGGCACTGGCTTTTTTTTTTTCAAAGAATTATTTTATTAAACTTTATTTATTTATTCTAATTTGACCAGAGAGGGACAGAGCGAGAGAGAGAAAGAGAGAGAGAGTGAGAAAGCAAGTCACCAGGTCCAGGACTCAAACCATGGTTGGCCATGTGAGAGTCTAGCACTCTAAACCACCACGCCACTTGCTAGTCCTGACACTGGCTTTTAAAGGCTTCTATAGAAACTTGGCTCTGGGCTCTGGGGCAGACAAGGAGAAACCAAGGCCGCAGCACTAGGCTAAGTACTTCATGAGTCAGGCTCTATTACTGTCCCTGCTTTATAGACGGGGACTCTGAGTCTCTGAGAGGTTAAAGATCTGGGCCCAAATCACACAGCTTGTACGTGGAGGAGCTGGGCGTGAGCCAGATCCCCTGGCTCTAGCGTCTGCCCAGGAATTTATTTATTTATTCTAATTTGACCAGAGAGGGACAGAGCGAGAGAGAGAAAGAGAGAGAGAGTGAGAAAGCAAGTCACCAGGTCCAGGACTCAAACCATGGTTGGCCATGTGAGAGTCTAGCACTCTAAACCACCACGCCACTTGCTAGTCCTGACACTGGCTTTTAAAGGCTTCTATAGAAACTTGGCTCTGGGCTCTGGGGCAGACAAGGAGAAACCAAGGCCGCAGCACTAGGCTAAGTACTTCATGAGTCAGGCTCTATTACTGTCCCTGCTTTATAGACGGGGACTCTGAGCCTCTGAGAGGTTAAAGATCTGGGCCCAAATCACACAGCTTGTACGTGGAGGAGCTGGGCGTGAGCCAGGTCCCCTGGCTCTAGCGTCTGCCCAGGAATGCGCAGCTCCAGAGGAACAAGGTGGGCAAAGCCAGAGCCTGCCTGGGCTGGGAGGCCTGCAGGGCTGCTGTTCTTGACTTTCACTTTCCACAATAGGGTGAGAACATTCCCTTCCAGGAAGGAAGGGCTGCTAGGAGGTGAGCTTTAAAAATAGAATGACTTTCCTCCCATCCCTGGGGAGGAAGAAAAATGCAAGGAAATGACGGGACAAGAAGTGATCAGGCCCTGTTGGCCACTCGGATTTTTTTAACAACATGGGGCTTATTTCCCAGGGCCATGAGTGGATTTGACTGGCTTCTGAGCACGCGTGCAGGTGCCTCAGAGCAGGAGAGAGAGTGTTCTAATGACTCACTTCCAGTAACCTGGGGCCTCCAGCACCGCCCAGAATTAAAGGAAGAAACCCATGGCCAGCACCAGGAAGGTCAGTCAGATACCCGGAGGACTTGAGCTGGAGGAGAGCCGGTTGGAGCCCTTCACTGCTGCTCTTTTTTCATAAGATGGAGTGACTTGGGTGTGGAAAGGAAACTTCTTGGCCAACTGCCTAGAGCCAGAAAAAACGAGCCCCATGGCTTCCATCCCAGTCCAGGATCCCACTGCTCCATTCACTCCAGATTAAGGCTCCAGCAGTTCCCTCTGGGAATTCACTCCCCTTTCCCTTTGCCCTCCACTGCAGGCTGGAAGGAGTATTTACCTACTGACCCTCCAGCACTGCCTCCCGGCTCCCAAAAAAGGGCCTTTGTTCACACTGTACCACCTCCCTCTGTGCCCACAGCCTTTCCTGAAGGCCCAGTCCCCCTGTGGCCCTCCCCTTCACCCGCTCCGGCTGCCTTAATCCATGGAGGCCACTGCGTTGCTTTGGAGGCCTTACCATTTCCATGAATTGTGCCTTAAAATCAATCCCTTGCTTCCTATCTCTGTTGTCTGTTTGTGCGTGTACATTCATGGATGAGAAGCAAAGTGTTGGCGTGTTCTGTTCTCCTTGTCTGCCCTGAAAGCCTGCCCGATGGTGGCATGTAGATGAAAGAGCAAGAGCAGACTAGTGAGTTTGAATGCCATCTCCTCCTCCAGACCCCTGTTTCTCCATGGCTGCCATGTTGGAGTTACCCTAGAACTTTCAAAAAGCCTAATACCCAGGTCCATCCTGACCAATAAATCAGAGTCCAGGGTGGAAGGCCCCGGGCCGGAGTATGTCTTCAAGACTGAAACCCAGCACGTGAGGCCTGTGCTCCTCCAATATGGTCACGACTGTAACCCAGGTGTGCAGTGGCCTTATTAAGAGGAAGATTCTGATTCTGAGGGAAGGAAATGGGACCTGAGATTCTGCATTTCAGACAAGCTCCCAGGTGGGGCTTCTGCTACCCAGCCACAGACCTCCGTTTGAGGAGAAATGGGCTAGATTCTATCTGGAACTCTTTAGAACTGCCCTGCGTACAACTTCCTCTCTCACACTCACTCTTTTTGTGGTTACTTCTCTAGACTTTGAGGGCTAGGACACTGCCTCACTCACCACTGGGCCCCCTGCTGAGAGCACAGGCTGTGTCGGTAGGCACATGCATGCATGTAGGAATGAAGTGATGAAATGAATGAATGAATTCCAAAGTGCCCAAACACATGGTTAAGTGCTCCCACCCCAAATAGACCCAAGTGCCCATTGTTTGTGGATAGCATCCAGCATTCTCTTCGTGGGCCGCCCCGAGCCCACATGGCTGGTGCTTTGTGACTATCAGGAGCCGGGCGCATGTGTGGACTGCAACATGCACCAGCTGCGGCTGCCTGGAGCTGCCTAAGGAAGGGTGAGCCCAGCCCTGCCAGGAAAGAGGAGAGGAGCAGGGAGGTTAGGCCAGAAGAGGAGGAAAGGGCAGGGATCCAGGCGGGGCCCCAGGGGACAAAGGCCTCTAATGACTGGCAACATCTGATCTGCCTCTCTTTCCTGCTAATCCTAAATCACAACAGAGTGAAACCTGAGAAAGTGTGGGCGCCTGGGGGTCCAGCTGTTTTTCATATCAAGCCCCAATTCCAGCCTGTCAGAGGGAGAAGCCTACTCTGCAGATGCCATAGAGGCTGTGGCCAGAGGCCTAAGCCCTGCAAAATGGGGAGCTGGACGCCATGGGCTCAGGGGACACAGGTGGGGAGGCTGGCCTGGTGTCTCCAATCCAGTTGCCACCGTGGCTCTTGGTCAGTCCCCACTCTTCCCCACTGGGACTCCCAGTTCTGCCTTCCTGCCCTTGTGAGTTTCCAGGCCTCTAGTGCATAAACCAGGCAGGTGGGGATGGGCAGGAGCAGCTGCCTTCCTGAGGCAGTGGGAGCTGGGGAAGGCCAGCAGGCCAGCCAGCAACTGGGAGCTCAGAGACCGACCCAGCCAGGTCAGGTGACAGGCCCAGGGATCAGCCTGGGGCAGCTCAGTGGCTCAGGCTGGATTAGCAAGAGGAACAGAACAAAGGCAGGTTATCAGGCACATTCCATGGGGTGGGGGTGAACCCAGAAGGAACAGCTCTCCCAGAGGAAGTGCTAGGGGCTGCTGGCTTGGGCTCAGCACTAGGTCTTTGCAGCCTGGGGCTCCTGTTACTTTAGCAGGATGTTCTTCTCTGAGTAGGGCCCTGAGAGTAAGGGTCTGAGCCTGCGGAGGGGCTGCTGTTGTCAGCAGAGCCTGTGTCCCGCTCCTCACTCCTGCATGCCTCCTCTCCTGCGCCGTGAGGCCTCCCTGGTGTGGGAAATGAGTGGCTTTAGAGCCACGGGGTGTGTGTAGACCCCCCCCCCCCCCAGGCTTCCTGCCCCTGCCCAGCAAGAAGCCAGAGCAAGTTTCAAGAGGCCCTGCTTCTCTACACCGCAGGATAGAATGCTTTCCTAGTGAGACCAGGTCCAGGAGGGCCCACAGGGAGCCATAGCTGGGCCCATCAGGTTGTCATTCTGGTCAGTTAGTGGCTGGAGCTGGGTGATGTGGACACAGGGCACAATGGGCATGTCACCCCTGAGACAGATACCAAGACTGCCATGGGTTCCCTGAGGCACCCAGTGCTCACAAAATTGAACTTTAAATGGAGCAGCCTGATGTCAGTGAGACCAGGCTGAGGTGGTGGCGTGCCAGGCTACAGGCCAGGGCTAGGCCCATGGGCCAGGCCAGCCCCAGGGAGGCCCAGGCTAGAAGGGGGCTCTTGTCTGAGAGCTGAGGGGACACGAAGATCACAGACAGCCTGGACTTTGGTCCTGACTAGAAGAGGGTGTCTGGATCCATGAGGTCTGAGGCTTCCCCTCCCGTAGGAATCCAGCTTCCTCGGGCCTACTGACCCTCAGCCCTGCTTCCAGCAATCAGAGCGGCTTATTAGAGAGGAGCCCTGCTGCCGGCCACCCCGGCACCTTTCCAACATCAGGGAACAATTGTGCTTTGGCCACAGAGAGTCCGATATCCAATCTCCAGGGAAGGTGGATGCAGTTTTCAAACCTGAAACATGCCAGGGTAATCAGATCAGTCTGAGAATATGGAGACGCTTTAATTGGTGAGAAGAGCTGGGCAGATTAGCAAAGAGTTTCTCTCTCATTGAGGGAATACGCAGCCCAGGGACCAGTGCAGGGGTAGATGGCTGCCAGTGCTCATGCATTTCTGCTGCCGTCCAGCTGCGTGCAGAACCCTGGTACTTCCTCAAGAGGCTGTGGCTGTTTCTGATACTCTGGGCTCTAGTTGGCCATTGGTGGGTCACGGACCCTGGTCAGCCCTGTGTCTGGATGTCCATGTCAAATGCCCAGGCGACTGGGCCTCCCCAAGGTTTTCAGATATTTCATATGGGGGGGGTGTCTACTGGAGAAAGCCCTAGTCAGAACTTTTCCAGACCCAAACTCACTTTCCCTGCTAAACACTTTATGAAAACCCCAAAAGTTCCAAAGTGAAAGATGTTAGAGGCAAATTGAGGTAGCGTTTACAGGCAAAAGAGGATGTTGGGTGGTAGGTCTGGGATTCTGGCTGCAGAAGGGAGGTAGGTGGCTTGTCTGCAGCCTCTGTTGAGGTGCCAGTTCACTGGAAAGGAACCAAAGAGGGTGAGGGGTTGAGGGGTGTAGCTAAGAACTAGCTCACTTTTATTGAATTCCTACTGTGTGCCACCTAGTCCTCACAATCTTCGTACAGAGTGTTATGACTTTGCCTTTCAGATGGGGGAACTGAGGCTCAAAGGATTGAGTTACATGCCGTGCTCTTGGGTCTGTCTGACTACTCCATCCCATCTCCCCCTCCACCACTAGCCTTGTATTATGCCTCCATTCAGTAAGGCTTAACACAGAGGAAGAAACTGGAGGGAGAGAAAGGAGCAGAGTAGGGAGCAAATCCAGGAAGAAAGGCGGTGAGAGCCTGCGGCCCAGTGGGTCCTATGCCTGAGACTGGACCTCTCATATAATGTGGAACTCCAGCGCCCTCCTGGCCTTCTGGAGTTGAATCCGTGTCCACGCTTCAGTAGGCTCCTCGGGTGACTCACAGTCATGAAAGTCTGGAATCCCTGCAGCTTCGACTGCGCTAACCATGTGGCAGCCTCTAGCTATGTGGCCATTGATACTGAAATAAAAAACTCACTTCCTCCATCACATAAGTCACATTTTACAAAAGGGCTTGGGGACCAGCAGATGGCATAATCTGTACTCCCATGTAGTCGACCGTGGTTCGAGTCCTCTACCCAGTGGCTTAAAACTCACACTGGGCGCGTGTGTGTGCATGCCTAAAATCCCAAGAGGAGAATGGAGGAGAAGGGACTGAGGCATAGCCAAGCCCTTCAGGGGTGATTTCTCACGTTCCACCCCTCTGTCTCTCCCCAGCAAGCGCACATGCCCTATAGCAAAAATCTCCGTAAAAAGAGTATTTATTCCATGAGTGAAAGAGACAGAGACGGAGACAGCACAGTGTCTGCCAGTATCTTGACATCACACAAGCTTCAGCCAGCCCAGATTGTGGACGCGTGCGTGCCCAGCATACTCAGGGAGGTCCCCAGATATGAACCAGCAACCTTTCCAGGTGGGCCTGGCTCACACAAGGTCACGCTTTGCTGCTGCACCACTATCTGGCCCCATAAGCCACATGTTCAGTATGTACATGTGGCCGGTGGCTGTTGCCATGCTCTCGTCTACACTCGTCTCTTTGAGGTGTTGTTTCTAGCTCTGCCCTGTTGTCTGGACACCAGGAGGGGAATGCCCCTTTTCAGAGAGCCATGTTCCAGTTGTTCTCTCTGCCTCCCCACAAGGTCTCCACAGGCCTGAGAGACCAGTGGTTTTGGTAGGAATTTGGCATGTGCCTAATCATGACTGGTGATAGAAGCCACACTTGCGACTGATGTCCCCACTTCCACTCAGGCTGTAGTGCAGACCTTGTAGGTCCTTGGTCACTTACAGGAAGTGTGGGCCACTGACTGGCCACCCCACCCTCTTAGGCCCTGTCCTCCATGGTCTCTGCAGAATAGGGGCCAGTGTCAAAAGCCTGAGTACTGGTCCAGCTGGTGGCATGGAGGTTAGAGTGACTGGATCTCACATGGATGATCACATAGTTCATCCAGTCCCAGACTCAGTGACTTGAGAAACACATTGGGATTGTGTGTGTGTGTATGTGCCCAAAATCCCCAAAGGAGGGAGAGATGGGATCACAGCATGACTCCCTCCGCCCCCGTGAGGGTTGTTTCCTCACTCTTTCTTTCTCTCTCTCTGGTGAGTGTATGTGCCCTTGGGCAAATAAGTAATAAATAAATAAAACAGAAGACTGAGCGCTTGGGACAGGTCACCTCCCTTCTTGCCCCCCCCCTCCAAGGCAGGTCCTGTCTTCAGCATAACCAGGGGAACAAGCCTGTGTAGGCCCCTAGAAAGGACCCAGCTGTGAAGAGCTGAGGGTGTGCAGGCTTTGTCACCCAGAGCCCCAAAAGACAAGCAGTTGATTCTCACTCACAGTCAAGGGTTAGAGGGAAAAGGACCAGCCTCAGGTCACATGGGTGAGGTCTGGGTCTGGATTTGAACCCAGGCCTGGCTGGCTCCTCAGCCAGTACTCCTAGGATTTTTTCCACTTTGACCTCGAGTTCTGGCCTACAGGGATATGGGTCCTGCTCTGGTCCTGAGAGAGTTGTGGCCAAGGGTTCTTAGGACAAAGTCACAGCAAACACTTCCTCCCATGGGTCTGTAAGGATTCCTAGAAGGGACCATCTCGCTGATTGCTGTCAGGATATTCCTTCCTGGGAGTTTAAAAGAAATGCCTCATCCAGGAACTTCCAGGGCCAGGACAGTCTCCCGTTCATCCCTCTCCGCCTGCTCCGTCCCGGCAGATAAGGAAGAGGTGGTATATACAAAGAGTCAAAAAAGGACACAGCTGAGAGAAACACTGCCATTCTGCCCATGTCACAGCCTGTATCCTGCCGAACTGCTTCCTAGCTGCTGGGCTTTTTCCCAGGGGGTGGGGGTGGAACCACCAGGCCTCCGGCTTGGAAGAAAGGAGGGGAGAAGGGGCCCTAGGGAAATGCCAGCTGATGGGAGGTGGCGAGCAGGGGCCCAGGCCTGCCTGCGAGGGGCATGCTTAGCTCCAAGGGTCCTCTAGAACACACTCAAAGTCCCTAGGCTTTCCACAGAAGGCTGGTCACCCCCATCAGCCAAGGCACTCTTGCATCTGCATTTGGTAGAACCCTTAGACTGAGCCAGACCAGAAGCTGACCCACTCTACTGGCCACCCTGCCAGCTGATGCTGAGCAGATTTGGGTGGGCAATGGCAGGCAGGCTTGGTGCCTCCTGGATGCGCTGAGAGCACCTGTGGGTCTGCTTAGACGGTGAGCCTCCTCTGGCCAGCTCAGGGACACTTTCCAGCCCCAAGTCAACAGTCGCTAATCCCAGCAACTTTGCTCCAAATATGGCAGAGAGGGGGACCAGCAGATGGCATAGGGGTTACATCACTGAACTTCCACATGGCCAACTACAGTTTGATTCCTGAACCCAGTGGCTTGAAAATCAAGCCAGGCGCATGTGCGCGAGGCCCAGGATCCTAGGAGGAGAATGAAGAAGGGATTGTAGTGTGGCTATCCCCTCCAGGGGGGTGGGGGGTAATTTCTCACTTTCCCTCTCTGTCTCTCTCTCTGGCAAGCGCATACACTCTATGACAAAAATCTCTTTAAAAAATGTGACAGAGAGATAGGGCACACCTTATTGGGTTAAAAAGACCTACCCCATTTCTTTTCTTCCAACCGTAACTCTCAGAATCTAGACTGATGGTTGGGGTTCCTGGTTGGACTGTGAAACCTTCCCGCCCCCAAATTCAACTGTTGGTCTTCTGGTCATTTTGTTTTGTTTTCTGAGGATGTGTGTGTTTGCCAGAGAGAACATAGCCCCCAATGCGGTATGGTCACACCTCCATTTCTCCATCCTGTCAGGATTTGGGGCGTGCACACACACGTTTGGTGTTTTTCAAGCCTCCAGGGCAAAAATTCAAACGCGGTCGGTCCTGGCAGTGTTTCTCTCAGCAGCATCTTCTTTGTCACCTGGTAAACACCACCTCTTTCTTATCAGCAGGTTGGAGCGGGCTGAGAATGAACAGGAGGATGTCCCGGCCCTGGAAGTTCCTGGATGAGGTATTTCTTGTAAACTCCAAGGAAGGGATAGCCTGACATTGATCAGATGATCAACTTCCCGTACACAGAGCTTAACTGTTGTACTATGGGCGCAGCGGGTTCTTCGTCTTTATTTTTGCTCTAATAAAGATATGCTCACAACATACAGAAAAGCAATCCTGCCTTGAACTCCAAAGATTACGGAGATCGAGAAAATCCTTAGCCACGAAGACTGACTTCCCATGGCCTCAGTGGTTACTCCCCACTCCTGGTCTCCCCAGCACTGAACTCACTAAACACTTAAACACTCGGGGTTCTTTGCCCCTTCCCTTCTTCCGTTTCCCTGTGAAATTTTGTACATTATTTCAGCACCTATGTTCAACTGTGCTATTTAGACATTAAACATAGTTTCACCTTTTAAAATATTGAAAAAAAACCACATAAATGAAAGCTAAAGTTATCTTTTTTTTCCATTTATAATGGCAAAAGTATACAAATCATGTGAAATTACGTCTTCATTAGTAATTAGTCCTATATCCATCTCTACTCCCTAGAGGGAGCCTTGCTAAACGTTTTGTGTCCGTGATTGTAAATATTTTGTTTGCAACTCATTTTAGGAGATCCAGTTGTCCTGATTGAACTCCAAAGATTACGGAGATCGAGAAAATCCTTAGCCACGAAGACTGACTTCCCATGGCCTCAGTGGTTACTCCCCACTCCTGGTCTCCCCAGCACTGAACTCACTAAACACTTAAACACTCAGGGTTCTTTGCCCCTTCCCTTCTTCCGTTTGTCCTGAACTGTCCTGGGTGGACGGGGACCTATCTCAGCAGGTTTCCCTTGAAATACAACTCCCCTTGTGCACAGCAACCTGCATGACTAGAACCTTCTTTGTACACAGGCCTCTGAATCCATCTCCCATTATTAATGTGGACTAAGAGTCTAGGACAAGCCTAGCCAGCTGTGTGAACTCCAGCCCAACTTCTGTCTCAGTGACAGAATTCCCCAGCTCCTGTATTATCAGATCATCTTCTCTTAAGAAATCAAAAGGTGGGACCAGCAGTTAGCGTAATGGCTATGTTGCTGGACTCCCACGTAATCGACCGAGGTTCGTGTCCCGGACCCGGTGGCTTAAAACTCACGCCGGGCGCGTGTGCATGCATGCCCAGGATCCCAAGAGGAGAGCAGAGGAGAAAGAATTGTGGCATGGCCATCACCGCTGGGGGTGATTTCTTGCTTTCTGTCTCTGTCTCTCTGTGTCTGGCAAGCGCATGCACCCTATAGCAAAAACCTCTCCAAAAAAAAAAAAAAAAGAAAGAAAAAAGAAATCAAAAGGCTTTCAAGATGTCTTCTTATCCCTCCACCTTGGTTCACAGCCTTTTCAGATAGGCGGGTCTCCTAGGGATGTGGCTGGAGAATGAGGCAGAGCCCCTGTCTCTATCCTGTCAGTTATGCTCAGTTGTTTCCGTTGTTAGCATCCACTGAGGAAGTCAATGTTTCAGAGGCTATTAAGGATTGGGCATTATTATCAGAATATTTATAAATTAAGGGACCAGCAGTTAGAGTAATGGCTATGTTGCTGGACTCCCATGTAGTTGATCGTGGTTCGAGTCCCAGATCCGGCGGCTTAAACTCATGCTAGGCGCGTGTGCATGTGTGCCCAAGATCCCGAGAGGAGAATGGAGGAGAAGGGACTGCGGTGTGGCCATCCCCCCTGGGGGTGATTTATCGCTTTCTGTCTGTCTTTCTCTCTCTCTCTCTGGCGAGTGCACGCGCCCTATGGCAAAAACATCTCAAAAAAAATTTATTTGTAAGTTAATAAAAGACACAATGGCCTCAGGGCAGAATTTAAAATGCTAGGGAAAATGCTGAATGGGACTGGAATTCATTGACCTTAAAGAAGTGAAGACAAAGTGTCAGCAGACAGGTCAGTGTATCTTATTTTTATTTTATACCATTCTTCATTTCTTATTTGAAGGTAAGGCTGGTGAGAAGATAAGGGACTTCTTTCTTCCCCCTTAGAATCCTTTTATCAGGCAGGTTCTGAGTTGCAGATGACAGAATCTGTTGCAGGATATTAAAATTTATTACTGAGGAAAACTCACTGAAATGTTGCTGGAGGCACCCAAGCTTCCAGAACAACTCCCATCACCACACTGAAGAATGGCCCCGACAGATAGTTGCTGCCATCTACAAGCCCAAATCACCTTCATTTGCAAATAAATGTCCTGTCCTGCCTGTTGTACCACTTTCAAACCAAAGTCTGATGTGGTTTCATTGATGGGTACAATCTAAGTCACATGTCTGCGGCCTGGTGGCGAGAGGCTGGGAACCAGTGTTGGGCTGCTGCACTGAGAGTAGAGACACCACATGGAGAAGCTTTCCAAATACAGACAAGCCGTTACACGGGAGGGCACTCCGCATGACCACAGTCTACCGTGCATGCAGGATTTCCCATTCCGCTAATCACTATGTGAGACTGGAGGTCTAGCTTCAGTCCGCCTTCACTCTAGAGGCCTCTGTTCAAGCCCTCGGTTTTGAAGCATATGATTCTGTCTGCAGAAAGGAAACATTTTGATTATGGTGTGACTTGAAGAGTCTCCTGCTCTTTTATCCTTGTTTTGTTAGTTTATTTATTTATTTATTTATTTTAATTTTACCAGAGAGGGACAGAGTGATAGAGAGGAAGTGAGAAAGCAAGCCGCCAGGTCTGAGACTTGAACCACAGTCAGCCATGTGGGAGTCCAGCACCCTTAACCACCATGCCACTTGCTGGC
>NW_006210013.1:141301-193040 GCF_000334495.1 Tupaia belangeri chinensis | reverse complement strand
TTATTATCAGAATATTTATAAATTAAGGGACCAGCAGTTAGAGTAATGGCTATGTTGCTGGACTCCCATGTAGTTGATCGTGGTTCGAGTCCCAGATCCGGCGGCTTAAACTCATGCTAGGCGCGTGTGCATGTGTGCCCAAGATCCCGAGAGGAGAATGGAGGAGAAGGGACTGCGGTGTGGCCATCCCCCCTGGGGGTGATTTATCGCTTTCTGTCTGTCTTTCTCTCTCTCTCTCTGGCGAGTGCACGCGCCCTATGGCAAAAACATCTCAAAAAAAATTTATTTGTAAGTTAATAAAAGACATAATGGCCTCAGGGCAGAATTTAAAATGCTAGGGAAAATGCTGAATGGGACTGGAATTCATTGACCTTAAAGAAGTGAAGACAAAGTGTCAGCAGACAGGTCAGTGTATCTTATTTTTATTTTATACCATTCTTCATTTCTTATTTGAAGGTAAGGCTGGTGAGAAGATAAGGGACTTCTTTCTTCCCCCTCAGAATCCTTTTATCAGGCAGGTTCTGAGTTGCAGATGACAGAATCTGTTGCAGGATATTAAAATTTATTACTGAGGAAAACTCACTGAAATGTTGCTGGAGGCACCCAAGCTTCCAGAACAACTCCCATCACCACACTGAAGAATGGCCCCGACAGATAGTTGCTGCCATCTACAAGCCCAAATCACCTTCATTTGCAAATAAATGTCCTGTCCTGCCTGTTGTACCACTTTCAAACCAAAGTCTGATGTGGTTTCATTGATGGGTACAATCTAAGTCACATGTCTGCGGCCTGGTGGCGAGAGGCTGGGAACCAGTGTTGGGCTGCTGCACTGAGAGTAGAGACACCACATGGAGAAGCTTTCCAAATACAGACAAGCCGTTACACGGGAGGGCACTCCGCATGACCACAGTCTACCGTGCATGCAGGATTTCCCATTCCGCTAATCACTATGTGAGACTGGAGGTCTAGCTTCAGTCCGCCTTCACTCTAGAGGCCTCTGTTCAAGCCCTCGGTTTTGAAGCATATGATTCTGTCTGCAGAAAGGAAACATTTTGATTATGGTGTGACTTGAAGAGTCTCCTGCTCTTTTATCCTTGTTTTGTTAGTTTATTTATTTATTTATTTATTTTAATTTTACCAGAGAGGGACAGAGTGATAGAGAGGAAGTGAGAAAGCAAGCCGCCAGGTCTGAGACTTGAACCACAGTCAGCCATGTGGGAGTCCAGCACCCTTAACCACCATGCCACTTGCCGGCCCCTTTTATCCATTTCTTGCAATAGGTATGAGAACTAGTAAGTTCCCCCTGTTGGCAGAAATGTTCTCATAATAGGTTATATTCTTTGAGGTCGGACTTGCCGCTATAGTTCTCCGTTGCCTGGATTGTAGTTTTCTCCTCTGGTCCCCAACTACGCTCCCTGGAGTACACACCATGTGTGGGAGCCTGCTGCACAGACCAGGGCCAAAATCTAGCTATGCCACTCCATAGCTGTGTGCTCTTATAAAAGTTATCTTATTCTTCTTATTCTCAGTTTATTACATGCATTTGGTTGTTGGAAAAGTCATGGTGTGCTTTTCTATGTAAAAATGTGTCATGACTTTTCCAACAACCCAATATGTGTTCAAAAGTGTATAAATAATGTGAAATTACTTTTTTGTAAGTCCTATATCTGACTCTACTCCCTAGTAGGAGCCTTGCTAAGTTTTATCATTGTAAATAACTTCTGTGCCATTTCCCCCCCTCTTCTTCACTTAACCACATCCCATGGCCATTACAAATCAGATTTTTTTTTTTTTTTATATAGGGTGTGTTCATTTGCCAGAAAGACAGAGAGAGAGAGAGAGAAACAGAAAGCGAGAAATCACTCCCCAGGGGGATGGCCACGCCACAATCCCTTCTCCTCTCAGGATCTTGGGCACGCAGGCACACACGCCTGGCGTGAGTTTAAGCCACGAGGTCCAGGACTTGAACCGCTGTCAACTACATAGGAGTCCAGCGACGCAGCCATTACACAGCCTCTGGTCCCTACAAGTCAGTTTCTAAGTATCTACATTGTTCTTTTTAAGGGCTACCAAGTGACCCATAGTTTTATTCAACAAAGGCTCTACTGGTGAACAGTCGATTCAAATTCATGTGATGAACATCCCCACACATATATATGGCACACTCATGCCCCCCTTGCTGGAGGCTTTTCTCATTTCCTAGAAATAAAACTCTTCAATCACAAACTATAAACATTCACAAGGTCATCAGAAATTGCTTTTTAAATATTGTGTTTTCACTCATCCAAACAGTATGTCTTTTCCCACATCCTCTCAATCCTGGATGCTGTCAATCTAAAATTCTGGCCAATCTGATGACTTTGGTAAGTCATCTAGAGTAGATTGCCAATTTGTATTCCTCCTCTGTAGCGCGCCTATTTATATCATATGCTCCTTTTTCTATTGGTTTCTTTATCTTTTAGATTTGTGTGATAGGGATATGACTCTTTTGTCTGTGATAGGTGTTGTGTACAAGCAGTCATTTGTCTTCGCGATGATTTGCTTACTACTCTGTGCTTGCGGAAGGTTGGAGCCTTGCCTTGTTAGACAATGCTGAGACTGCGGCTGGCTCCAAGCAACATCTTCTGGATAAATGAGTGAATCTAACATGGATGGCAGACAAATCAAGGGGTCTGCATTAGCAAAACCTCTGAGTTAGGTGATTTTACAAAAGGTAGGTGTATTCTGGGGAATATCAATTGTGTCTACCCATTTTCTGAAAGATTCATCTTCACTTCAGTTCATTGTAGCAAAACCCCCCAGAGGGTTTGGGTTTTACTTTTCAATTTCTGAGTATTATGAGATCCTAAAATGAACACGAAACAAATATTATGTGATGATATCCACAAATATAAATAGGAACTAAAAAACTGGAAAAATATGTATCTCCCTGGAATAAGAACTAAATAAAAGAGGCTAGTGAATAATCTTACCAGAACAAGGGTCATATGGATTGTTAAATCAAAATAATATCAAGGACTCTTATTGGTATTATAAATTACAAATATAATTATTATTTATTTTAGAAATTTTTGCTATAAGGCATGTGTGCTCACTAGAAAGACAGACAGACAGAAAGCAAGAAATCACCCCCCCCAGGGGGGATGGCCATGCTGCAATTCCTTCTCCTCTATTCTTTTCTTGAATTTTGGGCATACATGCACACACACGAGGCTGGCATGAGTTTCAAGCTGCTGGATCTGGGACTTGAACTGTGGTTGGCCATGTGGGAGTCCAGCACTGTAACCATTATGCCATTTACTCATCTCAATTGTAAATATTATTGATGTTGTAAATTATTTAATCACGGTAGGCTTATATTATGAATGAAATCTTAGACTCCTACCTTGAAACGGATCAAGTTAAGTCCTCTAACCTCAGTTTCATCACCGGTGAACAGGGAAAAGTATCTGTCCAGCGTGCTCCCATTCATTCATTTCTCCATGTACTCATTCACTCACTTAAAACTTATTAGAAGACATTTTATAGGGAAGACCGTATTTGAGGGAACTCAAGAAAAATTCTTCCATTCCCCTGTGCTCTGTAGCAATCACCCCACAGATGAGAAAAATCACTGTTTCCCAGACAGGACCTGTGCCTAACTTGGTTTCTGAATCACAGTGATTTGGAAGGATTGAGTTTTGTCTCAAAAGTTAGATTTTCTAATCTCTGCTTCCTCTAATAGTAACATGGAGGTATTTACCAGAGTCCTGTATAATTGATTGTGATTGGCAGAGATACCATTCACTGAAGGAACTTCTCCTTTATCTGCTAATCAGAGCTCTGGGTCCTTTTCAGAGCAGGGCAAAACAATTCAAGTTGGGATTTGTAATAGAACTAGTCAACAATTCAAGGTTACTTAGAATATACCTATTCCCATCTGATATATATGACTAATAACACACATGCTATTTAGAAAACTAAAGATAAAGGGATCAAGATCTAGGAAAAACAAATGCCAGTGAACTTCAATCTGAGTAAAGATGTTGTCAGAGATTTGCTTGTTCCCCAAAACCTTTCCTCGGATCTCTCACAAGAAATTTTAGGGAGATGAGCTGCTTCAGGATGAAGCCAAATACCTCCTTCCCAGCCACTGGCTGCCAGAAACTCACGGAAGTGGATGATGAGCGCAAACTTTGTACTTTTTATGAGAAAGGAATGGGCACAGAAGTTGCTGCTGATGCTTTGGGTGAAGAATGGAATCAGTGATGGAAACGACAAGCAAGGTTTCCCCATGAAGCAGGGCGTCTTGACTGATGAGCGTGTCCACCTGCTACTGAGGAAGTTAAGTTCCTGTTACAGACCAAGGAGAACTGGAGAGAGAGCGAGCAAATCTGTTCAGAGGTGCATTGTGGACGCCAATCTGAGTGTTCTCAACTTGGTTTTTGTAAAATAGAAAGAGAAGGCTATTCCAAGACTGACTGATACCACGGTGCCTTGTTATCCTGGGCCTAAGAGAGCTAGCAGAATCCGAAAACTTTTCAATCTCTCTAAAGAAGACAACGTCCACCAACATGTAAGAAAGTCCTTAAATAATCAAGGTAAGAAACCCAGGACCAAAGCACTCAAGATTTAGCCTCTTGGGACATCACATGTCATGCAGTACAAACACCAGCGTACTGTTCTCAAGAAAGTGTACTAAGAAAGATAAGGAAGAGGCCGCAGAACTTTTGGCCAAAACAATGAAAGAGATGAAAGAAAAACACCAAGACCAGATTGGCAAGGAGATGCAGCCTGTCCTCCCTGAGAGCTTCTATTTTGAAGTCTGAATTCTGTTGAAAATAAGAAGTTTTAAAGAGTAACAAATAAGTAAAATCAGATCTCAAGAAAAAGAAGAAATATTAGGTTGTCAGAAAAGTCATGACATATTTTTCTGTTTTTCTATGCAAAAATGCGTCAGGACTTTTCTGACAACCCAGTAATACTGGAGGGAGAGTAAAGCTGTGACTTGCCACACTCCATCCTTTTAGGTGACAGTGAATGATGGCTGCCAGAAGACAGAGAAACAGGTCACCGCAGATTTGAGAGCTGCCACAGGCCAAATAGTGGAGCCAGTGGGGTAGGGAGGTCTTTAAGGCTATTTTAAAATAGGTGATGTTTTATCATTCTTGCCTAGTACTTAAAATATCTGTACAGTTTTACCTAGAGATACTTTTTAAATAAATTTTATTAGTTTTTTTTTTGTTGTTTTGCATGTGAGAGAGAGGAAAAGTGAGAAATCGCCCCCTGGGGAAGCCATGCTGCAATGTATTCTCCTCTGAGATTTTGGGCATGCATGCACACATGCCCAGGTGTGATTTTCAGGCTGCTGGTCAAGGACTCAAACCATGGAGTCGGCCATGTGGGATCCAACACCTTAACCACCACACCATCTGCTGGTCCCACCTAGAGATAATCCTACTGGACCTTTTAAAAAAATAGAGACTTATTGTGATCATAATTATGTTGCAAAGACAGTAACACTACCAAGATTTTTGAACTCCAGAGCTTTGTTTTCTTAGGCAGGCTAAATGGGCTTTTGGTAATCCAGTTTAGATTATTAATTCACTTAGCAAATCCTATCCCCCTTAAATAGTGGAAAGGTAAAGCCCATTTTATTAATCAAAATATCCAATTAGTGGATAGAGGTTGAGCAAATTTGACTCTGTCACTTTGTCTCAATTTAAAACCAGTTAAGATCTTAAGGGCTGCCAGCAGATAGTGTGGTGGTTAAGGTGCTGGGCTCCACATGACTGATGGCAGTTTGAGTCCCAGACCTAGTGGCTTGAAAATCACACCAGGTGCATGTGTGTGTTCATACCCAGAATCCTGAGAAGACAATGGAGAAGGGACTGTGGCACGGCCACCCCCCTGGGGGGAGGGGGGTTCTCCCTTTCCCTCTCACTGTCTATCTCTCTCTCTCTCCAGTGAGTGTATATGCCTGATGGCAATCCCTCCCTCCACCCCCAAAATCCTTTGGGCTCCAAAGAGAAACATTTCTTGATAAAAATAATCTGCCTTTTGCTTTTTTTTGGAGAGGTTTTTGCTATAGGGTATGTGCACGTGCCAGACAGAGAGAGACAGAGAGAGAGACAGAAAGCGAGAAATCACCCCCCAGGGGGGATGGCCATGCTGCAATCCCTTATCCTCCATTCTCCTCTCGGGATCTTGGGCACACACGCACACACGCCTGGCGTGAGTTTTAAGCCACCGGGTCCGGGACTCGAACCGTGGTCAACAACATGGGAGTTCAGCGACATAGCCATTATGCTAACTGCTGGTCCCTCTGCTTTTTGCTTTTTAGGAAAGTATAGATTATGTTACTGTAAGTTACATGGCAGGAAAATAGATTATTTTTCCATACCCTTGTGGTTAACATCAAAGGATAAAGTCAAAGATCAGCTGATTTGAGAACATAAAGTGTAACCCTTGTTTCCAATTTGAGAAAATAAAGTGTAATCCTTGTTTCACTGTGATAGTCTCAGGGTTAGGGTATTGCAGTCATTAATACAAACACAGAGTCAAGAATGCACATCCCATTTTAGGGGTCTAGTGAGAACAGAGGCAGTATGGAGTGCTATCGTTGGCTTAAAAACCCTAACAGGACATGTGTTCTATAGCATTACTCTTCACGAACTAGGCCATTGACTTATCTTTCTACTCAACATAAAATGTACATGGTTCTCAATGTTATCTAAAATAAAACTCTGGGCTCAGAAGAGCCTTTCTTAGACTATGACTTCTGAATGCAGAACCTCACTGCTTTGTTCTATGCCCTCTCCCTAATTTGTACCCCTGAATTTCAGAAAAGTCTATTGATGTGTAACTAATGTTTTTTTTCTTTCTTTCTTTTTTTTGATGACGTTTTTGCTATAGGGTGCATGCGCTCGCCAGAAAGACAGAGAGAAAGAGAGACAGAAAGCGAGAAATCACCCCCAATGGGGGATGGCCATGCCACAATCCCTTCTCCTCCATTCTCCTCTCAGGATCTTGGGCACGCACGCAGATATCCCCGGCGTCAGTTTAAGCCACCAGGTCTAGGACTTGAACCGCGGTCGACTACACGGGAGTCCAGTGACATAGCCATTATGCTAACTGCTGGGCTGGTGCACTGCGTCCTCACGGGCACTCGTACTGCCAGCTCCGTGTTCCGTCTGCTGGCTGAGGGCTGCCGACAGACACCGCGCTCATCCTGACCACTTAGGGAGCCATTCTTGTGTGTGTGCCACTTTGATTCAGAAAGTGAATGTGAAGAGAATTTTTTTTTTTTTCAAAATAAATCTGCCTTTTGCGTTTTAAAATTATGGCAGTTAAAGAACAAAAGGCATAAGATTCTACTTATCAGCCATGAATACCCATGACTTATCTCTTCCTCTATGTATTTAAACGCAAAGATGTGAAAATCTTGTACTACACAAAACCAACATTAATAAAAGTGGCTATTTAACAACAACAAAGATTGCAGATTTATACGAGTGGAGATAAGCTAAATTCCAGCAACATTTCGTAAAGATCTACTATGGCATAAAGGGTATTTAAGCATGCTATTTCCTGTGCATTAAAAAAAAAATAAATCCCCTCATGATTTCAACAAATTTCTACTTCCGTGGCTACGTCTGAACCTCATGAAAAAACTCCAAGTATTTGGATTTCTTTTACATAAGCTTAATTTCTTTCCCCTTCTAAAACGACTTTTCTCATTAAAGTGAGAAGACACAGCTGTTTTCAAAGTCATCGTTTCCTCATATTTCATTCAGAAGTTACCCTAACTCCTGGCGGAAAGTCGGTTTCCACTTCAGACAATGGGAACTGGGAACATTTCCTAATCTCCCTAAGACCACATTTGTAAAACTACTCTTCACTTCACCCTTTGTCAACCTTTGAAAACTTAGAATGATTGAGGCTGGGACATAGATTACTGTAATAAAATTTAATAGCAGCTTAGCATACCTTTAGAATATATTTTTAAGGAGGATGTGCATTTTACAGCAATTACACATGAGAACTGAATACACACAGATGAAGCTGTGCAGTTATTTTAAACAATACAGCTCTTCTCTATGAAGACACTTCTTGCTCTTGGCCTGTCTTACTTTTCAATCAGGAAATTGTGACCTTGCAATCAGGAACAATTTGGCAACATGGACTCAAACATCAAAGATGTGTTCTACTAGAGAACAGAGAATGCAAGTGCTTCCATAATCAAATACCTTCCAATTCACAAGTATTCCACAGAGAAGGACGAGGGCTCTTTCCCATGGGTAGCTTATCATCTTGGTTAAGATGCTCGGTCCCACATGAATGACTGGTTATAGTCTCAGACCCAGTAGCTTGAAAAACTTGCCAAGTCAATGTGCACGCTCAAAATCCCAAGATGAGAATGAAGGAGAAGGGATTGTGGTGTGGCCATCTCCATGGAGGGGTGAGTTCTCACTTTCCTTCTCTCTCTCTGTCTGTCTCAGTGTATTCACTCTGTGGCAAATTAAAAAGAAAAAAACTACAGAACAAAAGATTTGGGTTCAACCAAAGCAGACGCTTAGTGAATCACTTGTCACCAAAGTATTCAAGCAAAGCTGGAAAGTAACATAACACAGATGTGGTGTGGTGGGGGGCTGGCAAGTGGCGTGGTGGTTAAGGGTGCTGGACTCCCACATGGCTGACTGTAGTTTGAGTCCTGGACCTGGTGGCTTGCTTTCTCACTTTCTCCCTCTCTCTCTGTCCCTCTCTGGTCAAATTTAAATAAATAAGTAAAATTTAAAAAAATGTGGTGTGGTGGAGGGGGGTTGGTGTCACCAACCCATAAGGTCCTTTGAATAATATGCAGATCTAATGTGGAAAAGTATTATTGGACAATAATGAATTTAACTCTTGAACAAAACACTGCATTTAGAAATATTTCTACCAGTTTTCTTTAGCAGATCAGCTGAAGGTGGAAACCCAGAAGTAAGCAGAGCACGGTGGAGCTCCCCCACTTGGGGGCTGGAATGCATGTAGTATCATATGACAAGCTGGGATGGATGGGGGCTGTGTCACTCAAAGTACTGCCAGAAAACATGCTCCAACACCTCCACTGCTGAGGGCTGATCCAACACAAGACAGTGTCACTTAAAGACGCTGCCTAAAGACATAGCATTTCCAGCTGGTAGTTGCACAATCAAATCACCCTAATTCGTCTTGAGACTGTTTAACATGGAAGAAGGCCCTTAAGGGCAGAGGGGGAAGTAAAGCGTCACACACCACGTTCCATTCCTCTGAATGCTTCAAGACTAGGACTGATCAGACCTGGGCCTGTCTTTGTCATGTAACCTATCCTTGTAAAGTGCACAATGCTTCATTCATTTTGTTCTTTCTGTGGTACTAATATCACTGTGACCTGCCACAAGACGATGCCCACAACTCCTGGGTTCACAGATGTAATAACTGAACCACTATACATTTTGGCTAATGTGGGAAAGATGGCAGTTTGGTCTAAATGTCACTGGATTAATGTAAAGTCTACTCATACAGACAAATCAAATACACTATTAAAGTGCTTGGTAATTAATTTTCAAATGAGTCCTTACCAAAATGTAAATGTTCATGTTTAGTTCCTGGATCCCAAATGAGATAGCTCTATTAAAATTAGGGCAATTCCTGGGGCCAGCAGGTGGTGTGGTGGTTAAGGGCATTGGGCTCTCACACGACTGACCATGGTTTGAGCCCTGGACCTGGCAGCTTGCTTTCTTGCTTTCTCTCTCTTTTATCAAAAATGAAATAAAATAAATAAATAAAATAAAAGATAATCCTTTTAAAAAGTTAGGGCAATTCCTAGTATTTATGTTGAGCAATCAAAAGTCTTGATTAGTTCCAGCCACAGTGGCATAGGTGATAGGGAGCTGCTGCACAATGTTAGAGAATATGGGAGGCTCCAGGTTCAAATCGCAGGCCAACCTGAACATGCTGGCTGAAAGCTGGAGGGAAAGGGTAGACCGTGGTATGGTGAGACCCTGTTAAGGGTACTACCAGCCAGATAGACCAGGAACACAGATATCACATAAATATGCCTACCCAGAATGAGAACTTCCAGGTAATCCAAACTTGACATCTTCAGTTCACTGCCATGGAGGGTAGAAAGAGACATGATTTTTTTTTTTTTTTTTTTCTTTTCTTTTTTCTTGGAGAGGTTTTTACTATAGGGCGCATGCACTAGCTAGACAGACAGAGAGACAGAGAGACAGAAAGCGAGAAATCACCCCCCAGGGGAATGGTCATGCCACAATCCCTTCTCCTCCATTCTCCTCTCGGGATCTTGGGCATGCATGCACATGTGCCTGGCGTGAGTTTAAGTTGCTGGGTCTGGGACTCGAACTGCGGTCGACTACATGGGAGTCCAGCGACATAGCCATTACACCAACTGCTGGTCCCGAGACATGATTATTTTTCAAGCTGAGTATAAATGTAAAAAAGCTATACTTTCTAAAAATATGAACGCCAATTATCAGCCAATCAAATAATCTAATGCACTCATTAGATTTGTGAGTTTTTCACTGTTCATATGAAATATAAAAATAGTCCATAATTTTTAAAACTAAAACACACTTGTTCCTGTATTTTTGAGCTCTCTTTCAAAACTCCTAGCTTTTACTTCTATTTCAAAAGAATGACTGAGGCACTGGTTCTGAATTTAATGTTATATTTATTATAGTGTTTTTATCAACAAACTTTCACCAGAAAGTTCTGAGTGTGTTAATACAGCAGGCACATTGGCTTTAATGTTTGGCATTTGACAGTCCACAGAATTGCACTTCACTCTCACAATTCTGCCACAACTTTGTGGATTGTTTGGGCAGGACCTGTAGCCAGCCTCCCCCATGAAATGGTTAAATATAAATTTTGGTTCACTCTGATTTAAACGCTCTGAGTTCATGATTACATCAGTCTGTGCCAGGCTTGGCTCCCCTTTCTGCTCTGCCTTGCTGATCGGAGTCAGTGACCTAGAGACCTTGCTTTCTGTCCCTTCACTGCCCTCCACGTTTCCAGCGTCTCTATGTGTACAGAGTTCCCTGTGGTCAGTCTCAGGATCGCAACACGCTTTTAGTAAGGACCCGGTGCTTCTGCAGGCAAATGATGATGGCTCTGCCATCTTTGGAAGATGCTCTTCTTGGCTCTGATGACTGTGTACACTGGTCTTACCAATTTTTTCTTGGACTTGAATGTGCTGCACTGGGTGGAGGAAAAAATTCTGAGGCAGAGAATTCTGTACTCCAGGTGGCTTCATCCTACCCTGAAGGCAAGAACAGTGGTGGATGTGCGGAATGGGATGCATGAAGCTCTCAGTGGCTGGGTGTGCAGCATTCAGAGGAGCCATCCCATTTTGGATCTGGACAAAGCTGCTGGCAGTAGGAGCACATTGGTGGCACAAGCAGTCACCCAGCTGCTGGCAGGAGTGTGGGCCGTATTTCAAATGCTGGTAGGCATTTGGGCAGCTACATCTCTGATTCAGAGAGAAGAAGTGGCACATGGTATGCTGTTCAAGAGAGGGCTGAAGCAAGGCAGAGCTAGCTTCATTTCTGCTGCTCTTGGTGAGCTCGCTGTTGTGAGCTGTGTGCACAGGCATCCCTACATTCTTTGCTTGGCTGTTGAAAAATTCAGAACAGATGTGGGTCTCTTCATAAGTGGCCTTCTCAGAGGCAGGATGGCTGTGGGATGCCAGAGGTTCTAACTCATAAAATTCGTGCTCCAGTTCAGATTTTTGGCCCCTGGGATCTAAATGATAAGCATTCACTGGGTGTGTTTTGCTTTGTCCCTTGTCACCAGGACTTGTAGACGAGGCATGGGAAAAGGCACTGCACTGTAGTTTTTTAGGTAAAGGAATCTGACCACAGGTACCCTGCGGTCCAAGGCACCGACACATGCACTGGAAGAAGAAGGTGGCAAAAGCCCAACTGACACACATGATGAGCATCATGAAGGTGCCCAGCTGGGTGTATGCGAGAACTGTGGAGGGCATCATCATGGCCCCAGCCACAAAAGTGGTCAGAGCGGCCATGGCCATCGCAGAGCCCATGCGACTCAGAGAGAAGATCACCTTGCCTTCTCGGTCGGGATCTGGAGCCAAGCGGTAGGCGACCCCATAATGGACGGCAAAGTCCACGGACAAGCCAACTGCGACCGAAATCGTGACAGACTCCAAGACATTTAGCTCCCAGCCCAGCAGGACAAGAGAACCAACGGTGACAAATATTGTTCCGGCTATTGAAATGATGGCATACAGGCTTATGATGACGTTCCAGGTTGTCAGCAGCATCACGCTGAAGGCGACAGCCACGGAGAGCCCCATAGCAATGAGGGTGCCATCGGAGAGGCTATCTTGGAGGTCATAGAACTCCAGGTTGCTCACAAACCAGCCGTTGCTGAGGCCCTCAGGTGCAGAACTCAGCTCGTTGGAAATCCACGAGTCCACCTCTTTATAAAACTGATGCATCTTTTCATAAGCCAGTGTGAAGAGGTAGGTACTTTGGAATTCTAGCACTACCGCCCGGATGGTATCGTTGATATCAAACCTTGGCCCTGGAGTTTTGCTATCTAGATGGTACCCTGTGCTCCTCTCCAGCTCCATAATAGCTCTCTTGATGCATAGTTCAAAAATCTCTTGCTTATAGGGGAAGCTCCAGTGGCTGCAGCATGGGTACAGGGCAGGCTCATCACAGTCCTGGTTTTCCATCCACTGTTTGAATGTCTCAATGAAGCAGCTGGTAAAGTCCTGCTCATCAGTCTGGTAAAAGAACGTTTGGTTCCTCAGTTTTTGACAAAAGTGCAAAATCCAGGCCTGGGAAGCCGGGCTCGCAATGTTAAAACTGCTATCTAGTGTCAACTTCCCTTTACTCTTGGGATTCAGTGGGTTGCCGTTGTCTTCTGGGGACACGCCCCAGATGACTGTGATGGGCATGTGCAGCTCCTCTCCATGGTGAACACGTTCAAACATGAAAAGCTTTTTGTACTCAGCATCGTAACGTTCAAACGGGTGAGATGACCTGAACACTTGGAACTCAGATAACTCCAGGGAGGGCAGTTTCATCTTTGGATTTATACACACAATGTAGGCCCCACCTACAGTTAAGGCAAGGAACCAGAACAGCCAAAGGTAGCGGAACTTGATGACAATGCATGGCAATACTTTTTCAAAAAAAATGCGAGACGCTTCTGAAATGGCAAAAAGTATTTTGTGGCACTTCTGGCAAGCCACTGTCCAGCAGTTTTTGTTATCGTATATTTGCTGCTGGGGCTTTTTGAAGCAACTGAATATATTGAGAAGATAGCGCTCATGCAGTACAACAACTGCTGGGAGCCAGGTGACCATCAAAACATAGTTGACCAGTATAGCTGTCCCCGCATAAACCCCGAAGCATCGGATTGCTGTAATGTTGCTCACGTAGTTAGCGTAGAAGGCAGCAGCAGTGGTGAAACTGGTCACGAACATGGAGAGGGCGGCATGTTGCAAAGTGATGCTTACTGTTTCCGTGGTTTCGGCCTGAGGCTTGTCAAATTTTGTGTAGTTCCAAACATCACACAGGACAAAAGCATCATCTGCTCCAATTCCGACCAAAATAATGAGTGCCGTGAGGTTCATGAAAGGAAAAAACTCAAAGTTAAATACTACACGATAAAGAAAATAGGAGACAATCAAGGAACTGATTATGGCGAACATCGTCATCAGAGTGATAAACATGGACTTGGTATAGACACACATGACTAAAAGGACAATCACAATGGCTATGGCAGGATACACGGTATCCATTAGAAGATAATCTTGAAATAAACTATGTTTGATACCAAATTCAATCCCGGTGATGGTAGTCACGCCGTCAGAGGAATTCCAGTTCTCAAAGTTGTCCAAGTAAATGTTCATCATGCTCTCCCCTTTCTCTGTGGGAGAGAAGAGCATGCTGTATTTTAACGCCGGCACGGCATAGTCAGCTGTCTTTGGGGTCATGAAGTCTTTGTCCACCAAGTAGTGGAGGATCTGGTAGACGGCGTTGTACTTGGTACACTTGCGTGGCACGTTGGTGCACTTCAGCTGATCCTTTCTTCTGGCTGCCATGTCCCAGCAGTCTGGCCCCAGGGTGCCATTCTGGTAGTGTTTGGCACAGGTCCGAAGCAGCTTCAAGGTATGAGAAACATCTCGCTCAACGATCTTCTGGCAGGATGATCTATTATTCAGAATGGCAATATAGTTTCCCAGTGTCCAGCTGGGACAACAGGAAGCAGCGGTGGTCCTCTGGCAGAGATCGCCAAACTGGGGATGAGATCTGATCTGCAGGGATAAAGACACACAGAAGGACTGATGTTTACAATGGTTCACAATCGGAAAGGACTGAATCGAAGTAGCCTTGAGAGACAGGGAGAGTTAAAGACGTTAAACAGTCATTCTGTTAAATTTGGTATCAGTTTGAATATAAAATGAGATTTCCCCATAAAACTAACTCATATCACACAGGACTCTCTGAGATACTTTATTCTGAACAACAAACTACTATTTGGGGATGACATATAAGTGTGAAACAATTCCAACCAATGCTAGTTGGTTTAAGAAAGGAGATAAAATTAATACCTATTTAGTAAATAAAGCCTTTCAAAGTCACTTTAAAAAGCAATAAAGTGGATAGGTTGTAAAGCTTTTGTATACAGCCCTATGGGATTACTTAAGAAAAGAATTGCCCAACTGACATATGAAACACATTTGTAGCTTTGCTTAAGATTTCTAGTTATCAGCAGGCAAGTTTTTAGTGACTTAAGTACTAGATCGCAATGAACACAGTTGGAAGCAAAGATGATAGTCCCTAGAAAATTGCTATGGTCTGAAAGTTTGTGTTCCTTCAAAATTAATAAGTTAAAACTCAATTCCCAATGTTACAGTATTAAGAGGTGGGATCTTTTGGGAGGTGATTAAGTCACAAGAAAGAGATTCTTCTGGGATAAATAGCCTTATAAAAGAGGCTCAAGGGAGCTTGTTTGTCCTTTTGGTAGATAAGGATTCAAAGAAAGTGCCATTTATGAGAGAAAGACCCTCACCAGATAATGAATCTGCTGGCTCCTTGGTCTTGGACTTCTCAGCCTTCAGAAATGTAAGAAACAAATGTGTGTTCTTTACAAACTATATAGTCTACAGTATTTTGTGATAGCAGCCGAAAGAGACTAAGACCAAAACTGTCCAGTGGTATTAAAGCACTGAGATCAAGAAGTATGAAAGAGCTGGAATAAAATTGTTTCATAAAATATAATGAGAAGAGGGCAATACTGCTCGATTAAAGTATGATTTATATCTGATTTAAATAAATACATACAATTGGTCAAATAAGTGTTTAGGTAGGAATTTCATCATTTCATCCACAAAGTTTATTCGAGTTAGTTAAAAATCTAAATTTCTCTCTTGGTATACATATTAGCAAGTCTGATAATTCTGGATTTAATGCAGAATTATTTCATTTAGAACACTATTCCTGGGGACCAGCAGTTAGCGTAATGACTATGTTGCTGGACTCCCAACGTAGTCAACCGCAGTTGGAGTCCCGTACCGGTGGCTTAAACTCACGCCGGGCGCGTGTGCGTGCGTGCCCAAGATCCCGAGAGGAGAATGGAGGAGAAGGGATTGTGGCATTGCCATCCCCCCTGGGGGGTGATTTCTTGCTTTCTGTCGCTCTCTCTCTCTGGTGACTGTATGCGCCCTATAGCAAAAACCTCTCCAAAAAAACCCACTATTCCTGGAGCAGGCTTTTTTAAAATGGCTGTTCTTTATACAAGATTTTTAAATTGTTCCATTACTGGAATTACTAGATTATGGTGAAAGTTGCACAATTTCCTTCTGGAAATGAGGTAAGTGGCCCATCTTCCTTGAGAGTGAGAATAAATAATATTTCCCTGTTGAGCCTGACCATAACTTTCCTTTAGAAGTACTAGAGCTAAAGATGACTTAGTCCTTCCCCCATCTCTTATTTACCAAAGGCTGTTCCAGGGAAGAAACTCCAAAGTTCAAGAAGGGTGTAACTTATTTTTTTCTAGGATTAAGAACACCCTTTACCTCGATTAAACTAGGCTTTATCAATCACGCATCAAAATGTCCTCTCAGAGTAGAAGAAAAGTTGGCATAAATTATCTCTTTGGAACTTGGGCTTACTCAATAACTAAGTTACTTGTGACCCACTAAAGCTCTATTAAGATATCCTGCTGGGACTAATCCTGAGGGAGTGGGTGTAGATAAAACAAAATTGGCCACGTGTTGGGAACTGTTGAAGATGGGTAACCTGCCCATGGGGAATCATTATACTATTTTTAAAAATTTTGTGTATGTTGGGGCTGGCAAGTGGCGTGGTGGTTAAGAGCGCTGGACTCCCACATGGCCGATCATGGTTCAAGTTCCAGACCTGGTGGCTTGAATTCTCACTTTCTCTCTCTTGCTCATTCTGTTCTTCTCTGGTAAAACTTAAATAAATAAGTAAATAAAGTTTAAAAAAAAAGAAAAAAAAATCGTATATGCTGGTACATTTCCATAATAAAAAGTGGCTTTTTATAGACATTCTATTGGGGGTAAAAAAAATTAACCCAAAGAGTTTTTATTCAATGTACTTAAAAGAATGTTTAAAAAAAGACTTCTCTTTTTATTTATTTATTTTTTTTGAGAGGTTTTTGCTATAGGGTGTGTGCGCTCACCAGAAAGATAGAGACAGACAGAGAGACAGAAAGTGAGAAATCACCCCCCAGGGGAGATGGCCATGCTGCAATTTCTTCTCCATTCTCCTCTCGGGATCTTGGGCACACACACACGTGCGCCCGGTGTGAGTTTAAGCCACCGGGTCTGGGACTCAAACCGAGGTCAGCTACATTGGAGTCCAGTGAAGTAGCCATTATGCCATCTGCGGGTCCCAACAAAGACTTCATTTTAAAAAAAGCAATAATTAATATTTCACAGAACAAAATACTTCATTTTTGAGTGTTTCCAGGTAAAAACATTCATATGTGCTGATTTGGAGAAAACTTCATCACCAAATAAATAACAAGAAACCCTGGAGTGACATCTCTGGTTTTCAAGGCAGATTACTAGTTTTACCCCACAAAGAAGTTAATGCAAGCTTCTGGCCTTATCCTAGAGAACTGAAGGAAAGGAAATACAATCCCAATGTCTCACAGGGACACATGGAAGGTGAACTGTATCCATTATGAAACCCACTAACAGCTAGTAAGAACATATTTGTAGCTGCTGAAATAACCAAATGCCAAAGATAATGGAAAGGAAAGTTGTCAGCTATTGTAGTGGGTCATTAGAAACGTCATGTCATGGGACCAGTTAGCATAATGGCTATGTCGCTGGACTCCCACGTAGTCGACCACGGCTCGCGTCCAGGACCCTGTGACTTAAAACTCACGCTGGGTGCGTGTGCGCCCAAGATCCCGAGAAGAGAATGGAGAAGGGATTGCGGCGTGGCCATCCCCCCTGGGGGGTGATTTCCTGCTTTCTGTCCCTCTGTCTCTGTCTGTCTGGCGAGCGCACACGCCCTATAGCAAAAACCTCTCCAAAAAAAAAAAAAAAGTCATGTCATGTTTTTCTATGCAAAAATTTGTCATGACTTTTCTGACGACCCGACAAAACTGGGAATGAACACACAGGATTCTGCACTTGAATAACCTCTTCAAATAAGGGCAAGGATTTTTTAAAAATGTGCATATTTGACCAAAGATTAAATGGTTGGACATTGGGGCCAGTAGGTGGCATGATGATTAAGGTGTTGGACACCCCTGTGGTTCAAGCTCTGGACCTGGTAGCTTGAAATCACAACTGGTGCATGTGCATGCATGCTCAAGATCCAGAGAGGAGAATGGAGGAGAAAGGATTGCAGCATGGCTATTTCCCTGGCAGGGGGGTGGAGGGGGTGAGGGTTATTTCTCACTGTCTTTCTCTGTCGCTCTGTTGAGTGCACATGCCGTATGGCAAAAACCTTTTTTTAAAAACGTTGGACATTATAAACACAGACCAAATACTACTTTGATGATGGCTATGAAAATATTTAAGTCACTGGGGAGTATATCCTCAAATTCAAAGGTGGTGTTGACGGCTACATGACCTTAATGGAGACAGTTTTTGAAGACTTACAGGGTAAGAAGGACAGAAAAAAGACATCATGACTGGTACTCTCTAATTATCCTGAGTTGGACACTAGCACTCTGGAGTTAAAGAAATGAAGTTCAAGGAATTGTCTCCATTTTCAAGAAGTAAGGCCTTATGTTCTCATCCACCCACCCGTCCGAAAGAAAAATAATACTTAGTGAGCACCTACACAAGGCACTCCACGTGAAGCAACATGAAGCACCATTCACGTTGCTCACAATGTGGCAGGAAAATGAGACCAAACATCACATAATTGTTAGTCAGTGTGAGAAGGACCATTTTACATGTAAGGGCTTATGGAGACCCACAGAGGGAATGCCCAAGTTGGTAAGCATGGTGAGACAGTGGCGCTAACTTAGTCATCTGTGACTGAGACAGATAAATACAGAGGTGGTGGTTACACTGTGGGGCTTAAGGGGAGAGGCAAGCAGGTATATCTTCAAGCAGAAAGAAGTCAGCTATATTTTTGGAAAAGGGATTCATAGGAATAATTTTAAAATCTTTGAAGTTTATAAAAATAAAAGTTGAGTCAGAAATTTCTTGTAATTCTCACGAGCAAGATAGCCCTTCTAATTCCAGTTATTCACAACGTGATGTTTTAGGGACTCCCTCTGCTTATGTGGTTGCGACATGTCTTTGCACATCTCCCTAGTTAGAGAGTGGCGGGGTGGAGCTGACTTAAAATAGAGGGTAAAGGAAGGGAAGAGAGCAAAAAAATGAGGCTGGCAGAGTTTTAAATGATACCTTAACATGTAAAACTGTTGGCTAAGTTGGAGATAGTTTAAGATGGAAAAAGACTAGAGGGAGGAAAATGAACCCCAAATACCAGGTTCAACCAACTGCTGGACTCTCCTTCCCCATGTAACAAAGTTCCCCGTGTATAGCATAGGGAGAAAAGAAAAAGAAGAGGCTCCATGGTTCTCTTTAAAACAAGAATAAAGAGGAGCCAGCAAATACCTAGTGGTTAAGGCACTGCACTCCCACTTGGTCAACCGTGGTTCAAGTCCTGGACCCAGTAGCTTGAAACTCAATGCTGCGTAGGTGCAGGTGCATGCCCAATACCTCAAGAGGAAAATGGAGGTGAAGGGATTGCAGTGTGGCCACCCCCGCTGTGGGGGAGGAGGGTGATTTCTCACTTTCTGTCTCTTTCTGGTGAGGGCATATACCCTACAGCAAAAATCTCTCAAAAAAAAAAAAAACAAAAAAAAACAAAAAAACAATCAAGAAACACATTTCTGGGATCCTCTAGGCTTGGGGGATTCCAGGTGTCCACCAGTTACTCTTGAAAGCAGTCTCACATTCCTAATTTCAAATTCCTTTTACAAGCTGGGTCCTCAGAGCTCCAGTTTCTACAATGTGCAAAGACTAAGGAACAGGAAAAAACGTTTCCAGCAGAGTCGAGATTAGAGAGACAGTCTGGTTTCTAAGACAACCTTCCACTGAGTCTCTCAGGATGTCATAGGGTAAGAAGAAGTAATGAAGAAGACCAGGGGAATCAAGTGAGCCTCCTTTCAGGAGTCTAAAAAGACAAGCCTTTCTGTTAGAAGGCAGATAACGGTATCAGAAACAGAAGCTATGCACTTTGGGAACCAATGCCTGTCTGAATTATGAGTGTAAGTGGCATGTAATTTCAATAGAAACTGGAATTTGAACTAAATGTGCTGTAAACACAGGCAGGGGACAGTTGAAACATCTGGTCTCACTGGGGTCTTACACTGATTACCAGACATTTTCTGCAGTCAACTCACCAACAATTAAGCTCTTCTGCTCTGTGTCATGTGGTTGTGTCCTATTTAGCTTAAGAGTTGTTAATAATCAGGTGGTTAAATGCAATAATCAGGATTTGAGGGGTGACACGTGGGGAAGAAAGACTGCCAAGCAGTCTTAGGACACAGTCTGCTCAAACCACAATTTATAAAAACCCTAAAAAGGGTCTTGAACTGAAAATTCAAAAAAGGTACAATAATAATCTAAAAGCAGAACTGCTGACCAACAGTTATTACTTAAGATATTCGATGAATATATTATCTTAATGAAAAAAGTTTATTACTCTGGGTTCACAACAGAGTTGGAGAATAGAACACAAAGGCATTTGCAATTGGTAAAAATAATATTTGATTCAGTAAGTTACAATCATAACCATTCTCTTTGAGGAAGACCTTTAGGTCTCTTTAGATAGTCTAAATTCTGCAAATGCATCATGCCAAACTATTAAACCACATACTTAGATTTCACTGCATTAATCCCTTGTAGAAATGCTTTTACTATAATGTTTTCCTATTACCAGCCTACCTACCATATGTTTCAAAAGTCAGCTGAAATTCAGTGTTGTGCCTCTTGTAAGCATGCTGTTAAGAACTTTGTACACAACACCATGCTTCCTTTATAAAGACTATGAGGAACTCTCTCTTTTTCTACTAACTAGGAGGAGAAGCTGAGGTTTTTCTAAGACACAAATCTGCTATTGTGTGACTTTCGTCACGTGATTGTGAAATTGCTCTGGCTGTTGGGAGGCTGGAGACAAGTTTGCAGCTCATCACTAGCAAACATGTGATTGTGAGGGGGTTATTATATCCTAAATCACAACCTTAGTTTTATTATTATTTTTCTTTTTTATTGTCCTTTATCCTTGTGCATGCACTTTTAAATTTTTTTCATAATTATTTATTTTATTTATTATTATTACTCTTCAGTTTGACCAGGGAGAGACAGACAGAGAGAGAAAGCAAGCTGCTAAGTCCAAGACTCCAATTTGCAGTCAGCCATGTGGGAGTCCAGCACCTTAACCACGATGCTACCTGCCAGCCTCTGTGTATGCCTTTTAATAGTTACTTCAACATGCTGGTTTTTTGCCATCTGATTGACAAACAGACAGAATAATATACCCCTTCCATTTATGAAAGCCATCACGGCCTAGTATTGTTTACCGGCTTTTTAGTCTATTCAGCATCTCCATGTACTCATGGGACAAACTGCTAGCTATTTAAAAAACAAAGATACTTTGTTCTAGGCCATGATGACTCTTTGTTTTCATGGGAAATAGCACATGCAGAAAAACAAAACAGAACAAAAACAGGGTTGGACAGGCATCTCCTTCAGTATGGAAACATAACACATAGTGGGTATAGGGGCACAGACTCTGGAGTTGGACTTGACTGGTTCTAACCCTGAACCTGCCACACACCACCTGTATGAATTCTCCTCATCTGAAAAATGGGCAAAGAAAATATTCCAGAACACTGTCATAAGGAGTAAAAGAAATAATTTATTAAAGTGTTTAGAACACTTTCTGGCATATAATAAATACTCAACAAATATCAACAATTTGTTATTGAATGAAGTGAATTCAATCACCTCAAGAGTCTTCAGAGAAGAGGAGGCCTTAAGATCAATGAAAGGTAGAATAATGAAAAATCAAGGGTACAGGCAGTAATGAATTGCTCTCATCGAAGGTGTAATTATAAAGTAACCAGACTGACTTAACCTCTCTATGCTCAACTTCTCATTTGTTCAAAAGTATCATAAATCTCAAGGTTACAGACCCACTGTGAGTGATGTACAAGGCCTAAGGATGAAGTCTAGCATGTAGTATTACTAAACACTTACTACTTTAACTTCCTATGTAGAGTTAACTTTCTTCGTGACCAGAAGAAATACATTCATTGGGCCAGCAGGTAGTGTGGTGGTGAAGGTGTTGACTTCCACATGGCCAATGGTAGTTTGAGTCCTGGATCTGGTGGCCTAGAAATCAGACCACGTATGTGTATACATGCCCAAAATCCCAACAGGAGAATGGAGGAGAAGGGACTGCAGTGTGGCCATCCCTTCTGAGGGGTGATCTCTGACTTTTCCTCTTTCTGTCTCTCTCTGTTTCTCTTCAGCGAGCACAAGCACCATGGAAAAAACCTAAAATAAAGAAGAATTACATTCCTAACCTCTAAAATAATCCATTTAAAGCTGTAGAAGAATAGAAAATATGGCAAATAGAAATTGGCCATTGACTAAATTATTTTGATCTGTTTATGGGCGATTTGTGACTTTGATCTATTTGGAATTGGATAGAGAAAAGATAGCACTGTCAGGAAATCCTGCTATCTCGATCAACAGGACAGGTGTTCTCAAACTGTACCCTCTCACCTCCCCCCTCAGCGAACCGCGTTGCTGGGGCCAGGCCAGAAAGCAGAGCAGAGGGGACCCTGGAGCCGAGTAAGGACCAGGCAGCCACTGCTGCATCGGCCAAGCTGCCACCTGCACTTAGTGTCCTAGTGGAATGCAAGTAGACAGCCACCCCGTCTGTCTCCTCTCTGCCCTATCCCACGCCGGTCACCACACTTCTCTTTTTTTTTTTTTTTGGAGAGATTTTCACTGTAGGGCGCGTGTGCTCGCCAGACAGACAGAGAGAGACATAGAGACAGAAAGCGAGAAATCACCCCAAAGGGGGGATGGTCACGCCGCAATCCCTTCTCCTCCATTCTCCTCTCGGGATCTTGGGCATGCATGCACACGCGCCCGGCGTGAGTTTTAAGTCACCGGGTCCGGGACACGAACCACAGTCGACTACATGGGAGTCCAGCGACATAGCCATTACGCTAACTGCTGGTTCCCACCGCACTTCTCTTATACCATCTTTGCCTGACTCTCTCCAGCGTCTCCATTGAATGGCTAATGTGTATGTGAAATAAAGAAATAAAGAAAAAACAAAAGAAAAAAAAAAAGTAGCCTTTCTCAGAATGAATACTAGAGTAAGGCCAGAGACCATGGACCAACCAGGTGAGCAGAGTAAGCCACTTAGTTCTTAGGAGATACATCAGCACAATAAAACTGCTGGTCCGAGTAACCGCTACGCATTCTTTTCCTTCTACATCTTATCCAATAAAGACCCCCTGATGATAGAACAGGTGACTGTATTACACTGTCAGGCCAGCTCTTAGCAGGGCACATGGTTTGGTTTTTGACTAACCTGTGACTTTACCTTTCAGAGTTATGCTAAGAACGCAGTGATTTCCTTTTCTGTCTGGTTGCTGTGCTTGGACGAGTCCATTAGTGACATGAGATAGCAGTTTCTGCTTGGAAACTCTAAACACATGAGATGACTTCATATTTTCTGGGGCTGACTTATTTTTGACTCTAGAGAGAAAGCACCTGCCTTCTGTACCCTGGTGTCTCAACAATGTGGTTAGGGTTTGGAGTCATCCAGATTGGATTACTCTGGCCATTGGCAGAGATATTTTATTTACAACCTTCGATGTCCCCTTTCCTAGTCTGCTCTTAAATTTGACATCACTGGCCTGAATGACCCACTGACTACCCAGGAAGACATTTAGTTCTATAATTAAAGATTCTGACAGCCCAGAACAGGGTAGTGTATAGATAGCACCTTTGCTTGGGAGGCCGGAGGTCACATGGGAGGCATAGGTTCAGTCCTTGAGCCAATCTGAACATGCTAGGCATGGGTGTGTGCATCTATAACCCTAGCAAATTGGGACACTGGCACAGGAAGATCATGGCGAGACACTGTTGAAAATAATCATCTCTGTCTCTCTTTTTCTCTGTCTTCATCTCTCCTATAAAAAAGGAGAGGGGAGGGACCAGCAGTTAGCATAATGGCTATGTTGCTAGACTCCCATGTAGTTGACTGAGGTTCAAGTCCTGGACCCAGTGGCTTAAACCCACGCCGGGTGTGTGTGTGTGCGTGCCCAAGATCCAAAGAGGAGAAGGGATTGTGGTGTGACCATCCCCCCAGGGGGTGATTTCTCACTTTCTGTCTCTCTATCTTTCTGGTGAGTGCACACGCCCTATAGCAAAAACGTCTCAAAAAAAAAAAAAAAGGAGAGGGGAGATGATGCTTACAACTGCCTAGGGAGGAGGAACGTAGAGAATAATGAAATGACACTAGTAAAGAGAGAAGGCAGAATAAAAGACGAAAACAAATCTTAACTATCATTCTAAAGAGAAACACACTGTGAAATAATAGAAAAGACCATCATGGTGAACGAACAGAGGGGAAGAGAAAGAGTTCTTTATGAAAGAGGATGGAATGTTTAAAGTTGGGGAAACAGATCTGAAAGAGTGCCAAGCTCGCCCGCTGTTGTGTACTCCTCAGCAGGTAAGCTTCTTAAGTACTAAGTAGTAAAAGGTGTTTCCATAATATAACCTTATTTGTGAAAAACAGGTTTCAGTTTTATTTTACATACCCTGGAATTATCTACATTGCACATTGATTTAATTGCAGGTAAATTCCATAATGTCTCCCCTCCAGCTGAAGTAAATACTACTCTGGAATATCGGTCACCTGGTGATATAAAAAAAAAAAAAAAAAGAAAAGGATTTATAAATTATTCATTTACTTTGTAAAACTCAACATTTAGAAACAATGCAAATTGGTTAACACATGGACAATTCATTAGCAGCAGGAAATTCTTTTCTTTCATAAATTTCAAGAGAAAATGCTAAAAACCAAACAAAACCCTAGAAAAGTAGTGCTATAATACTGCCTCAACACGGTCTTTGTCTCACTCACTGTATCTCCAAATTGTAGAAATTACGTAACAAATCTACTTCTGACGAGGCTATCATTAGCAAGAAAAATCCACACGAACTTTTACCATGAAATTAATGAAATGCATCCTTTCTAATTTCACGACACATCTACCATAATAGCATAGAAAATCCAAGAACGATGCATTAGAGCCTATCAAGCATGGATTCTAAGGATATTTTCTCTCACAGCTAACTACAGAGGAATGATGGTGGGCAATCAATTTAAAAACACAAAAATAGGGGTCAGCAGATGAAGTGGTGGTTAAGGCACTGGATCCCACATGGCCGACTGTACAGTTTGAGTCCCCAAACCAGCAGTTGAGAGAATGCCCGTGTACCCAAAATCCTGAAAGAAGAATGGAAGAGAAGGGACTGCAGCATAGCCATGCCCCTGGAAGGTGATGTCTCACTTTCCCCCTCTCTGTCTCTCTCCTGTGAGTGCACGGGTTGTATAGCAAGCAAGCAAGCAAGCAAGAAATAAATAAATAAATGCACTAAAAATAGCCAACTAAGTACAGAATGCTGGCCATATTCATGTAAAGTACGTGGTCTTTCTGGTACACCAGGGTATAGAAAAACTATTTTGAAAATCAAGTTAATATAAAATGTGTTTTCCCCCCCAAGAATTATTTTATTAAATTTTATTCATTGTCATTATTATTATTATTATTATTATTTTTTTTTTTTTTTTGAAGTTGACCAGAGAGAGAAAGAGAGAGAAGGAAAGTGAGAAAGCAAGCTGCCAGGTCTAGGACTCGAACCACGGTCAACCATGTGGGAGTCCAGCCACCCCAACCACCATGCTACCTGCTGGCCCCAATATAAACTGTGTTTCTGAATAAGGGAGGCTGTGTGAGATAGCAGACTGTGAAGCAGCATGGTCTTTAGAGTAAGATCTGGGTATAACCAAGTCCTGTCATTCACAAGTTGTGTGATCTTAGGCAACTTATCAGTTCATCACTTTTCTTCTTTTTGTTTTTTGGAGAGGTTTTTGCTATAGGGCACATGCACTCGCCAGAGAGACAGAAAGCAAGAAATCACTCCCCAGTGAGGATGGCCACGCCTCCATCCCTTCTCCTCTCAGGATCTTGGGCATGCACGCACATGTGCCTGGTGTGAGTTTAAGTCACCGGGTCCGGGCCTCGAACTTCAGCCAGCTACATGGGAGTCCAGCGACATAGCCATTACGCTAACTGCTGGTCCCTCAGTTTATCACTTTTCTGAGCCTTGTTTTCTCAACTGTAAAATGGAGACAGCAACATCTATCTCAGATAGTTGTGAGAATTAAACAAGATCATGAAAAATAGGTGCTCAATGTATATTGTTCCTGTCTCCTCAGTCATTAAAAAATAGGAACCAAATAAGAACTGCAGATTAATGTTGTTACCTAAAATGTCTAACTGTGCTAACAAAGAAAAATCAAGTGGCCAATTTATGAGCAAAGCTTCATTTCAAAAGGCTTTACTCATGATCATTGTTTTCTGTAGTAAATAAACTCTTTTCTTCTTCAAATTACTATTATTTTATGTTGATTGATTTTGCAGAGCAAAATCAGCATTGTGGAAACCGAAACATTTCATTCACATAGAGCCAGTAATAGCTTTAGTCAAGGCAGAACCTATTATTGAGACAAATATGTAGTGTCAACTACTGAAATAATAAGCAAGACCATATTTTATGAATTTGCTAATGTTTTTCCTGGTTAAAATATTAACTAGCAGATGTTCATTAAATAAAAATATATAGTAACACTTTGAGAGAAACTCCTCAGAACATGCAACCAACTGGAGTTCAACTATTCTAATGTTTGGAAACTGGTATTGCTTCCTGGGATCAGCCAGTATAAGATTTTGCCTACAAGTCAGGCCTGGTGGTGCATGTCTATAGTCAAAGCCACTCAGGAGGCAGAGTGATCACTGAGACCCTGTCTCCAATACCAGATGTACACGCAATCACAAACCACCCCCCCCCCCCCCCGCCAAGTGAACAAATAAATAAATACTTGGTAAAACGAGAAAGATCAGAGATCCAGTTAGATTCTATAGTGCTCTGTACACATTTGAGGGGAACTTCAACAACTAAAGAACCTATAACCATAGACCTTTAAGAATAATATTCTCTTAGTTAGACATTGTAATTATCCACAATTCCTTGTTCCTAATCACTATGGCTAGCCATAGTGGGCAAAGTCAAGAATTTTACTGAATTTATACCTTCCTTAAAACTAACTGTAATTTGGCCAAGCCATGGAAGCATGCAGTGGTTGAGGCTCTCTCCTTCTCTTTCTCTTTTTTAAAAAATAATTATTTCATTTTATTTATGATTATTTTTTAATTTGCTATAGGACACATGCACTCACTAGAGAGAGAGAAAGGGAGAGAAGGATAAAGGGAGAGTAAGTGGGAGAGAGATAAAGAGACAGAGAAACAAGCTGCCAGGTCCAGAACTTGAACCATGGTTGGCTATGTAGGAGTCCAGCGCCTTAACTACCACTACAACTGCTAGACCCGAGGTTGTTCTTTGGCAGGCTAAGGCCACAGGAGAGGTCTCCGTCCAAATCCCGGCCCACCTAAAAAGCCAGGTGGTAGGGTGCACCTGTAGTCCCGGCTATTCAGGAGGCTTATCCAGCTTTCCCAGCTAGGCAGGGAAGTCAAAATATAGCGAGACCCTGTCTAAACAAACAAACAAACTAACAAACAAAAAACTATATAACAAAACAGTCTTTCAAAAAACTGACCCAATCATCACCATTACATTTTTATTATAGATAAATATTTCAGACTAGTGGCTGACTAATCTGAGGAACTGAAATTAAAGTTAATTAGTTGAAATCTCTTTAAGTACAATAAGAACAGTGAAGCTGTATGGCGATTGTGATCACGCTCAATCCTGAATGCTAGGAAACCTATGGGGTTTATTCATCTGCCATGCTACTTACTTGGAACATCGCAGAAAAAGCTGTCTTTGTGGAAGTTCCAGTCAACTTCTCTTTTCTCTCTTTCATAATGATCATCTGACCATCTATCATCCCGGTGGCTGAAACAGAACAATAATTTGATTTTCAAAAAAGTTCTAGCCATTTGAAGGCCGATAAGCATATTAGTAGCATTTCCTCAAGGCCATGTCCTATTTAACATTTGAGTTTCAGTTAAGAGGATTAGTATAAGGAATCAACATTAATTTTCTCACATTTGAAAGAGAAAAACAACTTACCTTTTCATATTACTACAACTACATTTTAAAGACAATGACAAGTTAATGAGTCCAGCAGCAAAAGATTTTAAGCCACACATTTTACGTTTATTCTTTTTGCTCAGGCAATATTTAACGAGGGCTTCAACAAATGTTTTGTTTAAATGTGAAATAAAAATAAATGGTTACCTTTTGGCTTGTTCATCTGCATATTTGAAAGGATAATTTGCTAATGTTGCTTTGTAGCCTGTATTTTTCACCATGTTATTCCACGTGACCAGTCTCTGGCCTATTGCAGTCCCTCTTGGTTCAAAACCCTAAGGCAAAATATTACAAGTTCCCATTAGTGTATTTCATTTCAGCCTAAGTACAGTAATAATAAAAGCTTGAGAAAGCAATGTCAAAGTGATGTATGGCTTTCGACAGAAAATGTAGATGTTCCTCACAGCTACTCCAGAAATGAACTGCATTAAAACAAAATGACTTGACATGGTAATGATCACCTATTTACTGTGACAAAACAGTTGGATTGTTTGGTATGTTATATGTCTCAGCAACGAGGAAAAAGGCTTACCAGAAGCTTATCTTTATAACTCATGCCTAAGAATTTAATAAATACTTATTTATATATTTTTAAAAGAGAGATGTTTGCTATAGGGTGCATGCATTCACCAGAGAGACAGAGACAGAGAGACAGAAAACGAAAAATCACCCCCAAGCGGGATGGCCATGCTACAGTCCCCTCTCCATTCTCCTCTCACACGTACATGCCCAGCCTGAGTTTTAAGCTGCTGGGTCTGGGACTCGAACCATGGTCTACTACATGGGTGTCTAGTGATGTGACTATTATGCCACCTGCTGGTCCTAAACACTTATTTTTATTGTAAAAAATTGTGGTTAAATTAGGTTATGCGGTACATTATTAGTGTTTTACAAGGGTATATATATCCTTGATCATATTTTCCTCGTTATTTTCCTCTAGAGGACCATTTACTTAAAAACAGTCCCTGCACTCTGTTAGTAATTCTGAAAAATCCTTTCATTTCTTTGGGGGAGTAAAAAACACACACTCAGTCTTAAAGATTTTATGAAAATATTTTTATGGCATGCAAATTCTCCAGATGTATTGCTTTTTAGCTTAAACATGGGGATCAAGAAGCACAATTTCCAGATGTTTGAGGGTGCACGAGTTCCTTGACCTTTTAAGAACCCGAGAGCATCGATAAAAACATGTCTTTATTTTCCAATTGTACATTTACTGATGGCTTGAGAAGGTTTAAAAATAAATGGGATACTAAATAACATAATGCTCCATGTATTAAAATACTTAACTTTGGAGATGACTTTATAAAGAAACAGATCAACTGTCCTGGCTCACTTCTTACCAGCAATGGGTCGGAGAAGTCAGGAAGCTCTGGCACTAACACTCCAACCAAGGCACAGACCACAATGAACACAGTGCACATCCCCAGGACCACAACCGGCCAGTCGGCGATCAGGGCTGCATAACTACAAAGGCACAAAGAAATCACAAAGAAGGCCGTTAGAAGCAACGCAGCATTTACGGCTACAGTAATTTGTAAAATCCTATTTTAGACTTAGTACAGGTATTTATCAAAAGAAGATTTCATGGGTTCTTAAGTATTCCTATGTAACTGTAGTAGAAAATTACAAGATCATTGTAGTTTTTTTGTGTTAAGGCAACAATAGTCTTACCCTACAAGCTGTTGAGAATCAGAACAATGTCTACATATGACAAGTAACATTTTATATCTATATTTGAGCCTAGGGAAGAGAAAATCTAAAAATCCACATTTTGTGAGTAGAAAAAAAAAAAAAAAAAAAAAAAGAACAGGATCCATCCTCCTTTTAGCCTTTCCAGAGCTTTTGTTTCCTTTCTCCCTATCTGCACTCTATCAGTTCTTAGAACTGTCTGTAAACAGGTTCATGTGGTATAAATCTTTTCATTTATTTATTTTATTAAGGTTTTTGTCATAGGGTATGTGTGCTTACCAGAGAGAGAGATTGTGTGGGAGGGGAAGTGAGAAATCACTCCCTAAAAGGAATGGCCATACTGCCATTCCTTCTCCATTCTCCTCCTGGGATTCTGGGCCCACACGTAGGCCGGTGCGATTCTCAAACCACCAGGTCTGGTCGTATAACCATAGTCAGTCAAGCAGTAGTCTAGAACCTGAACCACCACACCACCTGCTGGCTCTGTGTAGAATAAATCTTAAAAATAGCAAACCAAACCTTCCCATAAACCTGTAACTTTCCTTCTAGTTAAAACCATAATGAACATAGCTTCTAGACTGAGTCCCTTGAGGATAGAAATCTTCTGTACTTTATTTAGAGCGGTACCAATACAAAGAACAGTACCTTTCAGAAGGTGCTCGAACTGACTAAAAGCACAGGTACCTGGGTGTCTTCCACTCTTGCACCCTCTAGCCACCATGATCTGGCTTTAGCCTCTTCCTTGGAAACGCCTCCATTACCAAATCCTGTCATCAGACCCTTTCTGCCCTTTCCACATCTTCATTTACCTCCTTTGATTAAAAGGTCAGTTTCTGGATCCCTCCCATAAGGTCCTGGACCATGTGTTATTGATCTTGACACTTCCAGGTTTTGATAAGAACTGAGTGCTCAACAGAGGTTGATATACTTAACTTTTTCCCTGAAGTTCAAAATGTATTTTGTAAACCTCAAGTTTCCTGAATTGTTATTAGAAGAATTAAAAGAAGAAAAACCAAAACATTCAGCTACCATCAAATTCTCGGGACCAGCAGTTAGCGTAATGGCTATGTCGCTGGACTCCCACGTAGTCAACCTCAGTTCGTGTCCTGGACCTGGTGGCTTAAAACTCACGCCGGGCACATGTGCGTGTATGCCCAAGATTCCGAGAGGAGAACGGAGGAGAAGGGATTGCGGCGTGGCCACCCCCTACCCTGGGGGTGATTTCTCACTTTCTGTCTCTGTCTGGTGAGCGCACGCGCCCTATAGCAAAAACCTCTCCAAAAAAAAAAGAGAAATTCTCAACAGTGAAGCTCACTTGGCTCTTGCAATGGCTATTGCTGACTCATTTGAAATAGGCTTTGTACCATGTACTTGTGAGTTTTTTCTTCAAAAGCATGCTAACTAAATTTACAAATAAAAATGATGGCTCAAAATGTCATTCTGGAAAACATACATGTCTCCAAGAATAGTTTGCTGGGTTTTATATTCTGATCTCTTAACTTCATAGACTGGCTTTGTGGGGATATTGACTTTAAATTGCAATTCTAATAAGGAAATTAAACTATAACACAGTTATGCATCAAGGGGGCACTTGGACAGACATTTTTCATTGCTATTCTTTCTTTCCCCTCTAAATTTGCTGTGAAGCACATGTCCTCACCAGAGGAAGCTAGAGAGAGAGAGAGTGGGAATGCCAGAAAGGAACCCCCAGAGGGTGACTGCACCACAATCTCTTCTTTCCATTCTCTTGGGATTTGGGATATGCATGTACCCATACATGCCTGGCGTGTTTTTCAAGCCACCAGGTCTGGGTTTCAAATCATGGAGTCAGCCGTGCGGGATCTAGCCACCTTAACCTCTATGCCACCTGGCCCTCATTGCTATTCTTCTTTTAAAGTAATCTTATGGGAATAAAAACATAAGTAATAACTGCCTGCATGTATTTAGAGTACCAGTTACTCTTGTGTTTTATACAGCTCATCATCTCATTTAATTCATACAACAACCTATGAGGTGAAACTGAGGCACAGACAGGTTCAAACTCACAAAACTAGGAACCTAGGTAGTCTGGTTCTAGAGTCTGGCCTCTTAAACAATATACTTTCATTTCTCTCTTTAAACATCAATGAAACTAAAGACATTAGGAGTAAATAAACTTGCCACAGATATGTTTCCCAAAATTCACAATTAGAGGTCCCAGCCCTTGGTCCAGTTACGATGGTGCAGGCTGTAGGGAGCACTGCTGCATGGTTCTGGAGACCATATGGGAAGGTTCCAGGTTCACGTCCTGGGTCTATGTCAGAACACCAGTCATGCCAGTGATCTTGGCTACAGGGTTAAGGAGAGGGCTGTGGTGTAAAGATTCTGTCCAGGGTGTGCCTGGCTATCTGTCTTTCTAATATAGAGAAAACAAACAAACAAACTTAAAAAAAAAAAATCTGGCTCCATTAATAGTGCATTTCTCTATGTAAAGTCACAGAAATCCATAGGATTCTATGTCTGAACTTTATTCGGTAAACTATAAATACGGGATTTAAAATCTCATTAAGGAAAAATTACGCTAGATAAGACAAAATAACCTTTAAGAGCAATTCTGAATGTAAAAAAAATATATAAATCACAGCATGTTGACTGTGGTTGTTCAAACGTAAACACCCAGTGGCCAGAAACTTTCACATATCTAGAACACACCCAGTGCAAAAATATTCGCCTCACTTCATTTCCTCCTCCACCAAATGCAAACTAAGATGAAAGTAACTGGTTTTGAATAAAGCCCTTTGTCTCAATAGTATGTTTGAGACTTTGTTCATTGCTTCAGACTTAAAAAGAGTCCTTTACATTTTAAAACTTTAAAATATCAGCCCTGTGAAATGAAAATGGCTCCAGGCTTATACAATTATTCATTACAATTTATTTTAAATGGATCCATTTTCTTTCAAATGAACCAGAAGTTAGGCATTTTTACTTACAAACATGTTATCAATAGAGGGCAGTGGGCCCCAGATTGCTTAGTTCTCATACTGTGGTTTAATTTACCCATATAATGAGTTTTTGTTTTGTGATCTTCAAAAATCTGCACACACATGCATAGCAACCTTAAAAACCCCATTCAATAATTGCTTTTCTTCCCTTTGAAAACATTTGGTTTTGATTGTACAGCTTTGCTATATACCATAGACGTACGCTGACTACATATGGGAACTTTATGACATTAGTGATTTCAGCACATTTCTCCCAAACACGTCTAACCTTACTATATTACAATTCCACTTCCTCACGCAGCAGATGTTTCACATGCTAACCTTTCCTAGGGACAAGTGTTCACACTTAAGAAATGGAATCACCGCTCTGCATATAAAAGCACCAGGCAGGGAAAGCTCAACTATGCTGAGTACATTTTACTCAAAGAAGTGTTTCTCTTAAACACCACGAAATTGCTGAGGATATTTCTGTTCCTTCTGCTCTCTCTGCTAAGATATCGTATCCCTATGGGCACCACATGGGAAACAAAAGTTTGATGGACAATATGAAATCCAGACAATAGTGGTAATATCAAGATAAAAATTTAATGAGGTAGGAAAATTGAAGAAGTAAAGGAAATTAAAAATGGCCTATAAGTCTTGCCACTATGTCATTCCTGGTGAGTCTGGGCTCAAGATACATATTCTAGGTGTACAGAATACAGTACCTATATATTATTTTCTTTGAAAAGTGGGCCACATGTGCATTGCATGAATTTTCAAAAAGACCATTCCTTTCACTGAAACAATTCTTCTGCATATCAAAAATACTTGTCTTGCTCTAATTTTAGAAATCAGCAGACAACATCACCATATAACATTAAGTGAAGCCTTTCCCTATAACATCTGGGTTATGGCAGGTCATCACTTTCCAATGAATGACAGGCGAGTGTTCCTTCAGGCCCTACTGCTATACAGCTGCTAAGGTTTGTGCCCATGGCTCTACCCAGGATACTGCTGTGTGAAAGTTTGCATCATCTTCTCAACAGTTTAAATCTCAAATGGAACACAGATCTAAAGGCCTCATCCCGCTTTTACAGACTGAGAAAACAGAAGTAGCAGAGTAAATAAAACGTGTTTGCAGGTGACCTGTGGACTTGAGTTAGTGGACGAGGTCTGGCATACTGGTCCAGGCTGTTATTGCCAAGCCAGAGCTTTCATTAATATCTACTGAAAAGTCCCTCAACTACCACTATAGATTCTTAGTCACTTTATTACTGGGTCTCTATTCTGGAAATGGATCAGAAATAACTGTTACGACAAATAAACCAGAAATTACGCATTTTTACTTACAAACATGTTATCAATAGAGAGCAGTGGGCTGCAGATTGCTTAGTGTCTCACAGGGCCAACCTATGGACAAGTGACATCAATCGGGGGCCTGTTTCAAATGGGCCATTTATATTACAATAACACCCCCTACAGAAAATTTCCCTCTTTCCCCTCATGCTCTTTGTTTTTTTGGAAACACTCTCTTCTCCAGTGCCCTAAGCATGGTCAACTGTCCCTAGTATGGGTTTCCAGACCTGGCAGCTTGCTTTCTCACTTTCCCTCTCTCTCTCTTTAGTCAGTTAAAAATTAATGATGAGAATAAAATTAAATAAATAAATAATTTTTTTTTAAAAAAGGCAAAACAAACAAATAAAAAAATCTCTCTTCTTTCCCCTATTCCCTCTGAGCAGAGAGCCATGATCCAGGGAGTGGAAGTGCCCTGGACAGGAGGCCTCTTTTCCTGACCAACGATCTACTCCTTAATCCTTGCAGCGTGGCTTTCCCTCTCATGACTCTTCAGAACTGTCAAAAATTATTTAGTCTTGCTTTCTATCTTCCTTGATCTAAACATTTTCAACATTGTTAGCTATCTTTTTCTTCCTAAAAATCCTTTCTCCAGTTGATTCCTTGCTTTCCCTTAATAACACTTCCTTATTATTCCTCCTATCTCTTAAGGGCAAGCATTTGAAAATGTTATTAACCATGGCTTTTCCAGTGACATCATCTATCAATTTATTGGGAAGGATGACTGAAGTCTGAGAAGTTTCACAAAAGAAAATAAAAAAGAGATACAGAACTCCTTTTTTCAAAAAATTTGATGATTTCTTACTTTCATTCACTCATTGCACATCTCTATGGCACACAATATAGTTTTTCAAAGTATGTCTGCAGTACATGACAATCAAATTGAGGAATATTATCATATACATAATTTTCAATAGAGAACTTCACATTCTGTCAAGTGTTTCTTCCCTCCCCCCCGCCACCCTCCCACCATCCATTCCCCTCCTTTATAATCCTTGGTATCTATATTTATTCTCCGTACTATTATATGTTCAGAGCTTTCCATTTCTGCCATAAAGACATTCTGTAGATATTGAGCAGGGATATATAGTGATTGTCTTTTATAGCCTGACTTACTTTATTTAGCATTAAATCTTCTATACTAATCCATTTTGTATCAAATGATAGGGTCTATTGTTCCTTATGGCTGAATAGTATTCCATAGGGTATATGTGCCATAAGTTATCAACTAACAGTCATCTGTTAGTTGGGCACTTAGGTTGATCCTATGTCTTAGTAATACTTGTGATTGTGAATAATGCTACAATAAATATGGATGTGCAAATGTCCTTCCAGCTGAGTGTTTTCCCATCCTTTGGGTAAATACCAAGGAGTGGGATTACTGGATCATATGGTAATTCTATTTGTAGGTTTCTGAGGAATTTGCATATTGTTTTTACAGTGGCTGTATTCATTTACATTCCCACCAATAGTGTACAGTAATTTCTTTTTCACCACAGCCTTGCCAGCACTTGTATTCTTAATTTTTTAAATTTAACTTTATTTATTTACTTTAATTTGACCAGAGAGAGACAGAGAGACGGGGAGGGGGAGTGAGAAAGCAAGCCACCAGGTTTGGGACTTGAACCACAGTCAATCATGTGGGAGTCCAGTGCCCTTAACTGGCCCCTATATTCTTTATTTTTTTGATCATAGTCATTCTGACTGAAGTTAAGCAGGGTCTTATTGTGGTTGTAATCTGCATTTCCCTTATGAAAAGAGATATTGAACATTACAAGCATATCCATTTTAGGTATTCATATGTTTTTCTTAGAGAGCTGTCTGTTTAGTTCATTTACCCTTTTCATGTTGTTGCTATAGGGCACATGTACTGTGTACTTGTCAGACAGAGACAGCAAGAGAAGAAAGTGAGAAAACATCCCTTGGAGGGATGCAGTCCCTTCTCCTCCATTCTCCTCCTGGGATTTTGGGCTTGCAAGCACATGTACCCAGCATGTTTTTCAACACATTGGGTCCAAGACTCAAATTGTTCAGTTGACTATGTGGGATCCAGCTGCTTTAACCACAACACCAACAAGTAGCCCTGCTTAGCCCATTTTAAAAATTAAACTATTTTGTTCTGTTTTGCTTTTTGGGGGGTATATAAACTGCTTGAGTTCCCTATATATTCTGATATCAATTCCTTATCTGAAACATAGTTTGCAAATATTTTTTCCCATTCTGGGGGTGGTCTCTTTACCCTAGTTGTTGTTTCCTTTGCTGTGCAGAAGCTTTTTGGTTTAATGTAATCCCACTTGCCTAGTTTTGGAATTACTGCCTGTATTTACTTTCTTATGAAGTAATATATTCATTCAACAACTAGCATTAAATCACAAGGATAAAAGGCATTCTAGGAACACAAAAATGGCATACCAGAATCTTGCCCTCAAGGAACTTACAGCCTGATATGGCAAATCAGATAGGTATACAAATGTCTACAAAACTAGTTAGAAGATATGTATCTTTAACGGGTATAGATATAATGTTTTGTAAATTCAGTGAAGAAAGAGATTATTTCCTGCTCTGGTGAGAAAGAAGAATCAGAAAAGGCTGTTTTGAAGAGGTTGTATTTATGTATATAGACTGAAAAGAAAAAAAATCAGGATTTTAAAAATACCAATCTAATAGCAGAGAAAAACCCAAATCTTTTCAAATGCAAATAGTTCTTAAAAAAGGATAAATTAATTTTCTTATTAGGCCTTACTTACTTACATACTCTCCTCTTTATCTTTTTTAACTTTGTTTTCTCTCCCAAATCAAAGGGGAACTGGGTAAACAAACGTGGTACTTACATACAATGAACTATTACTCAGCCTTAAGAAGGAAGGGAATTTAACACATGCTACAAAGCAAGCGGATGAACATTGAAGACCTTTTGTTATGCGAAATAAGCCAGTCACAAAAGGACAAATACTGGATGATTCCACTTATATGAGCGACTTGGAGTAGTCACATTCACAGGGACACAAAGTAGAATGGTGATTGCCAGGGGCTAGGGAAAGGAAGCAACGTGGAGTTACTATTTAATGGGTACAGAGTGTCCATCTTTAAGATGAAAAAAATCTCTGGAAATGTGGCAATGGTTGCCCAACAACATGAATGTATATACTGCCAAAGAATTGTACAGAATTAAAATGGCACGTATTTATTTATTCATATGTACATGTGGTATTGCTATGTTGCTCAGGCCAGCACAGAGCTTAGAATTCTCCTGCTTTAGTCTCTCTAGTTACTGGAATTAAAAGCACATGCCACCATGCCTGACTTTGGTGTTTTTATCACAATTTAAAAATATTAATACTTTTTTAAATGCAAGGGGAGTTTACTAATTAAATTTATGTATTAATTTTACTTCAAAGATGTTCAGTCTCTTGAGACAGACTTCAGAGTTATCAGCATCGGAGCTTTTCTCACAACTGAATTTCAAAGCTTGTTTAGAGTTTCTTCAGTGTAATAATATTGTATCTAGAACCATGATATATAAGGACATGTGATTGAGAGAATTGTTTTTTTCAGAAATTTTTATCTATTTAAAATTTTCTCTACTGACAAGATAAACCTCAAAAATTTCTACATAAAAGAATACCTCCTTTACCATCTTAATATGGTAAAAAAATTTTTTTAGAAAGAAAGACAGGTAACCTATGTGAAATAAACTGCTATGAATTCAAGTCATGGTAGCTGACAGAACAGCAGTCTTCTTAGCAATTCCATTGGAGGAAGGAATGCAAAAATAATTAGATAAATGATTATGATTATATGATTAGAGAAACAGAAATCAAGAACTTAAAATCTACTTTGAGAGTAAAACTACTTTTGGTGATATGGATTTCCTCAAGTAGCCAACGCAACAGAAAATTTATTTTTCCTCAAGAATAAGTGGACAGAATAGTGAAATGTGTGGAAAATATGCAGGTAAGTTTATTATTTAATAAAATAACTCAGATTACTTTACCTTTTTGGTAACTTGAAAGGTCTGGATGGTCTGAAAAGAAAAAAAACAAAGGAGAAATGATCACAAACAAAGCATCACAACATAAAGACTCTACACACGTGTTGGGCATTTTACTTGTTACCTCTCTGATGAAGAATCTTGAAAGAGTTAAAAATAACGATATCGTGGAGAGATTTTAAATACACATGGATTTAACAATGAATGTTGGCCTCCTGCACATCAGGACACAAATGCTTGAGTGGCTGGTCTAGAATACCTGTCCAGATCACTCTCTCCAGATGGAATTATAGTCATACTGGGCAGTATTCTCCAAGACATACAGCTACCAGAGTCACCCATCTCTCTCACAAGAATGCACATCCCTAAGTCTCTGATCTAAACTACATCTTTACTTACTGAGAATCCCCTTGCACTGGAAAGAAGAGAGAGAGGGAGGGGAAGAAACGAAACAAAACAAAAAGAAAAGAAAAGGAAAAAAAGGAAAAGAAAAAAGAAAGAAGACATCAATAGTTTCTGATAAAAATTCATTTTTAGAGATGAACCTCAGTTTGCCTTTGGTCACCCAGGGTGTCTTTGTAGCATAGCCATAAGTCTGAAAATTCAGTTCTCTTGATGCCTAATGTGCTGGTCTCTGTCCTGTGTTTGTAAAATCAACATAGAAAAAAACCCATAAGGGCAATTATAAAGTATGGCTATCTTATACTAGAAATACTCTACTCTCTCTTCAAGACACCAACTATTCTTTTTTTTTCCTTCAATTTCTCTTCACTTTTCTTTTTTTTTTTTAAAGTTTATTTATTTCTTCAATGAGCATGAGTGAGAAAGACAATCAGGGTCACTACCAGCCTTCTGCCAGCCCTAGATCATGGGCAAGCATGGCCTGGTATACTCATGGGAGGTCTTGAACTTGAACTGGGAACCTTTCCATGTGGGACTCTCACAGAATGTCCGTTTTACTGCTGTGCCACTGCCTGTCCCCACACCCACCTTTCCATTTCTTAATATATAACTCCACAATCCATTTGCCAAGTATAGACTTGTATTTCCAACCAGCTCTTCCTCATATTATGTTGTTAGTCTCTGACTGTATGTACCTGTTCCCCTGATATGAAATATACGCTTGCTAAAGGAACTAAAAACTTGGCCTTATACTCCAAGCTCCATTTCTACCAGATTCATTAAATTCTTCTTCTTCACTGGCACATGGTAAGCACTTAATAAATACTTGGTGAACAGAATCCAGAATCCACTATTGACATTTCACTCATCCTAAGTAGGGTGGTTCTCACAGTATGTTTGAAGACCTCTGGGTCTTACTTCCTTTTCTAATTATGCATCTGTGTAAGGCCAGATTTTCTGTATATACTTCACATATTTCAACTAAATGGCATATTGCAATAGATTGACTACAGAAGCAAATAGGAGAATCGTGTCATCTTCAAATGAGCCAAAAATCAAGTAAATTTTTAAAAATGTGAAACAATGATACCCATCTCACTAAATGTTTTTGTTTTGAAAATATAATTATTTTTCATAATACTATTTATGTTGACATGTAATGGGCTTTAAAAAATGAGTTAAATATTTTAAAATTTGTTTCAATGCCAACATGGCATATATTAGCTAAATCCACACAAACAAAAGCTCTTTGGAGGGTCTCAGTAATTTTTGAAAATGTAAAGGGGTTGTGAGACCAAAGTGTTTGATTAATACATTACATTAATATACAGAACATATGTAAATATTTGCTGACTGAATAAACAGACTCCTTCCCCTAACTTAGAATATTCTACCAGAAAGAACCATACTTAGAGCAAAACAAAATGCAAAAATTTGTCCTCCAATCTTTCTCCTTAAAGTTGTTTCTCTTTGAGTAGTTGGACCCCCTATCTTGGAATTTCTTGAAGACGAAGAAAACAATAGAACAGAATTTCTAAAGTTCTCATTCTTATTTCCCCCCTCCGTTTACATTTCTCACTAAGATACATCTATTAATTCTTTAAAAATATTTATCTAACTCCCAGCTAGCCATGAATGAGATAAGAGTTAAATTCTAGAATGCACTTTATATTACTCTGCTTATGCAAAAGATGTATGTGTTCTCAATTTCATGCTTTATTTACATGTCCTCATTATAATCTCTACACCCATTAAAAACATTAAAATCAAGGGGCATGGTGGTTAAAGCGCTAGACTCCCACATGGCCGACTGAGGTTTGAGTCTCAGATCTGGAGGTCTGAAAATCATGCTAGGTGTGTGTACATGAGTGACCAAAATCTCGAGAAGAGAACAGAGATGGGAGAAGAGAATAGTGAGGGATGGTTTCTCACTTGCTTTCTCTCTGTCTCTCTCTCTCTCTCTGGCACATGCCCTATGGCTGGCAAACAAACAAACAAACCCACTAAAATCAAGAAGATGAAACAATCTTAGAGACTACAAGCACTAGCAAAAATCTTGAAGAATATATAGTCTACTTCTATTATAGCCCCAGTTTTAGAGATGAGCCTCAGTTTGCCTTTGGTCATTCAGGGTCTTAGTAGCACAGCCAAAAGAGTGAGAATTCAAGTCTCTTGATGCTTAATTTGTTGGTCTCTGTCCTGTGTCTGTAAACCAAGAAAGAAAAACCCATAGGGACCATTATAAATCATGGCCGTCTTATACAGGAAAAGAAGTCTCTTTCCATTTGGGAGCTAGGGAGTGTAAAGTCTGAGTTCCCATTAAGGCCAGCAAAAGAGAACTTGTGAGATTTTTGCTATAGGGCGTGTGTGCTCACCAGAGAGACAGAATGTGAGAAATCACCTCCTAGGGTGGTGGCCACGCTGCAATCCCTTCTGCAGTCTCCTCTCAGGATCTTGGAGGCGCATGCACACGTGCCAGTCGAGTCTGAGACTCGAATCCATTATACCATCTGCTGGGACTGAGAACTTGTTGCTTTACAAACAAGTTTGAGGTTGAATATTCAAAGCATTGCTAAAGAATATTTTAAAAAGCATCCTTTTTAATGTATGTAAAGATCATTCATTTTTTAAATATAATAAAAACACATTAAGTGCATAAAACGAACTATATCTTAATGGGCTTATTTCCCTGTAACTTAGCATAATGTATGGTTCTTTGTGGATGGCAGATTAGTGACTAGTGGACTAATGGATGGGTCTCTTTTACGACATTCTCGTGCTCAACAGATTTGAAATCAATGAATTTTAAAAAGCAAGAAGTGGGGCCAGCAGATGGCATAGTGGTTACATCTCTGGAATCCCACAGGGCTGACCATGATTTGAGCCCTAGAGTCAGTGACTTAGAACTCATGCTGGGCGTGTGTGCATGCATGCCCAAGATCCCAAGTAGAGAATAGAGAAGAGACTGCAGGATGGCCATCACCCCTCATGTGTGTGGGGTGATTTCTCAATTTCCCTCTCTCTTTCTCTACAGTGAGTATACACGCCCTAAGGCAGAAAAAAGATACTTAAAAAAAAAAGGCAAGAAGCTAGGGACATAAATATCAACATAGATAAATTTAGTCTTATTGTTTTGTCTGTTTCTCTCTCACACACACGCTGTAACTAGAGTCCATTCCCTTCTATCAATCCTAAATTACTTTATCACCCTACTAAACTTTGTAAGTTTTTGTTTGTGCCTCTGAATTCTACAGTAGAGGCCTTCTGATTCAATTCTACAGACCGTCTGATGACTAATAAGAAAGGTTAAAGTGAACATTTCTAAAATAGTGCTATTCCTTAAATATCTATTGAAACTTAGACACAAATGTCTACTCAGCTGCTAATCTTTTCTTATATAACCATACCCATGCTGCCTTGTCTGGATTTCTAGTTTTGGAGAACTTAGGATCCTTGTAAGTATCCTGGGAATAGTGACTACAATATATACCTAAATGTAGAGAAAGTCCCCCCTGCCAATCTTTTTGTAGTTGTTTCTCCTATGCCTAAATCAATAGTAAAGTGTTTTTGTAGCAATTCATCTTAATTCTCCCAAAGGTTATAATTTTCCTTTTATAAAAAAACCTTTTTTAGCACCTACATAGAAATAGTTTATTTTAAAAATATACTTGAGGAATCAGCAGTTAGCGTAATGGCTACGTCACTGAACTCCCATGTAGCCGAAAGCGGTTCAAGTCCTGAACCCAGTGGCTTAAACTCATGCCAGGTGCGTGTGTGTGCATGCACAAGATCCCGAGAGAAAAATGGAGAAGGGATTGCGGCATGGCCATCCCCTCTGGGGGGTGATTTCTTGCTTTCTGTTTCTCTGTCTCTCTCTTTCTGGCGAGTGCAAGCACCCAATAGTAAAAACCTCTCAAAAACTATATATATATGTACTTGAATGGTAGAATTACAAAAAAAAAAAAAGTCCTACTGGCACACACAGTAGGTTTGGTAGACACATGTGACATACCAGGAGTAGAAGTGTGTGGAATAGGACAAAGCAACCACCTAACCTAGAGCGCTGGGCCCAGAGGACAGGACCAGGCTGACAACTCCACAGTGCCAGTGAGCTGGAGAAGGGCTTAGACACATGCTTTAACACGGTCTTTCAATTAAAATATTCACTGCTAAAGAAGCCATAAAACACATTCATTTTTGGGTGAATCTACCCTCTCCCCCCAAAAAAAATCCCATAAAAGTCCAAACCCACATTTTCAAATGTAATTACATATTGACTTTTTAATATAACAGTTCTATTAAGATATAATTCATATACCACACAAGTCATGCATGTAAAAGTGAACACTTGAATGGCTTTTAGTACTTTCATGGAGTTGTATAACCATCACCATCACATACATTGATTTTCTTTTAAAAATTATGATTATTTCTGGTTTATATATATTTCCAACATTTTTTTTTTGAGAGATTTTTGCTATAGGACGCGTGCGCTCGCCAGACAGACAGAAAGAGACATTAGAGACAGAAAGCGAGAAATCACCCCCCAGGGGGGATGGTCATGCCGCAATCCCTTCTCCTCCATTCTCCTCTCGGGATCTTGGGCACGCACGCACACACACCCGGGACGCGAACCGTGGTCGACTACGTGGGAGTCCAGCAACATAGCCATTACGCTAACTGCTGGTTCCCATATTTCAACATTTTTTTTTAAAAGTTTGTTATACAGTGTGTGCACTCAACAGAAATAAAGAGAGCAAGAGAGAGAGAGAGAAATCATCCCCCACCCCCGGGGAGGGGAGGGCCACTCCACAATCCCTTCTCCTCCACTCTCTCAGGACTTTTTGGGCAAGCCAGGGTATGAACCCTGCGTGTCTTACAGGCCACTGGATTCAGGATTCAAAGCACACAGCCAGCCATGTGGGATCCAGTTGCCTTAACCTCCACACCACCTGCAGGCCTGGACACTGGCTTTTAAAGAATATGCTAAATGAACAACAATGGTAAAGCTATTGAGCTTAGGGAGAAAACTTATTTTTATAAAGATTGAGAGTAAGGCACAGAACAAGGGAGCAAGTCATCTGTACAAAAAACTTGAATTTTTGATTCCCAGTTTTCCAGTTACACTTCTTCCAAAGTACCTCTAAACATCCCCTTTTCTCCTACTCATCCCCACTAACATTTTTTTTTTTTTGAACTGGGAAAGTCATGGATCTATGACTAGCTTATTCCCTAGCGATAGAAACTATAGACTCACCACATTTTTTCCGCTTGAGTAAAGACTTCATTTTATGTTAAATTTGAGACAATAAGTAGAGACTGTCAACATCAGTTGAAAAAGAAAAATTGAGGTTACTGCAAAATACCTCCTGGGAAAACACTAGATCCCTTTGAAGTTTCTCTACTAATGGACATGACAAACAGATGTTGGAAACACCCAAACCACACTACAGGTAAAAAATGAGACCCATTTGTTGCACAGCACTGCCTTCTTTAACTCTGCCTTTGTAGTCTCTTCCCAGAAAACATCTGTGAAGGAGGCAAGCAAGAGAATTCACCACTTGCTTTCCTGGACCCAAACAGGCCCCCCACCCTTTGTAAAAATGTTCAGATTTGCTGCTTTCTCTCTCTTTCTGGTTTTGACTGGGTCTTGCTATGTCATGACCTTCCAGCCTCAGTCTCCCAAGTAGCTGGGCCCACAGGTGCATACACCAAACTTCTAGGGTGAGTTGCATTTGGTCTTAGCCTGCCTAGCAATAGTGTCGACCAGTTTATCCTGCACACTTGTTTTAACACCTACCTAATAAAACCTGCAGGATGACTCTTCACCCTCACATTAGGGTCTTGGGTTGATGAACCACAAGTAAAAATAAACCTAACTTCTAATAAAGAGAGAAAAACTATTTTTATGCCCCAGGGTTCGTTCATCTTTTAATACCATATGGTCAAAACACATGTCAGTCAAACGAGCAAAATAAACCCAAAAAGGCAGTGGTAATCTTAGCTGGGAACTTTTCGCCTGGTCTTTGGTTAGGTTTTTAGCCTTTTTTTTCCCTGCTGGGAAAAAGTCCGAGGAAAGATGACATCCGCATGTTCCACAGCCAACAGGCTGTGGGCGTAGATAAGCCTGGGTTATGCACAACTCCCAGCCGAGACCAGCTGCAGTGTCACGCTCTCTCCTTGTCACTCCTTCTCTCCCACACAAGATAGCATTTCTGTATGCAAGTGGGTGACAGTGACATTATTTTAGGGCTAAGCTCAAATCTGCTTTAAAAAAAAAAAAAAAGGCACTTACAAACTGGAGTACTCATAATTAGTAATAAATTGCCCCAGCACTTCACACTTGAGAGCCTTAACAGCAGTTGAGAACCTTGGCTCCAGTCCGCTTGACGACCAGTGGACTGTGGTATGTGTGCATGGATCGGTCAAGGGGACAGTTAATGAGACTGTTCAGTTCTCAGAAGGGAGGACGATGGGGGGGGTTGGGGGATGTGAAGAGAGCAGAGTAAGTAAGACAATGGGAATAGGGGTAGATGCAAAGGAAAGGGGAAATTTTTGAAAGGTGATAAAACAATAGTATGGAAAAGGAAAAGTTAACAAAAATGAAACAAACACGAAAACTATGAGAAATTTATAAATGGTCTTTGTTTCGCTGTTTCTCTAACCTTTCCTTCTCTTTCAGAAGGTGAGCCTATAGGGTGAAGAAAATGAAAATACTAAAATAAGGTTCCCAGTAGTCCACAGAAGTCTACTTATGCTAGAGGGCATACCTGCACACACAAGAGAGAAAAAGAGAGGAAAATGCAACAGCATCTAGTCATGCCCTAATTCTCATTCCTCCGATTCTCCATCCCATCTCTGAGGCACGTGTGGGCTTGGTGTGTTTTTTCAAGCCACTGGGGTTGGGGCTGGAACCTTGGTCAGCCATATGGGATCTGCTTCCTTCCATTGCCCAGTGCTTAATCACCATACATAGGACTGCCCCAAAATTCTATTTTTTACATAGTTGCAGAATTAATATCCCGATGTAGACAGAATTAACATCTACTTCATAAATTCCAACTAGCTCTTCCTAGCATTCAGGGACATCAAAGCCTTGAAAACATAGCTTTATATATTTTGAAACAACTAGGATGACGTGAAGGAACTATACTTTCAGCTTTATGGCAGTAACCAAATGTAAAGAAGTAAGTGCTTATAGTAGCACATTTTGGCCCCAATAGTCACATTGGATTGTGTCATCTTATTGTCTTTTTGTAAGAGGATATTCTGCAAGCAATAACTTCAGTTCAGTGCTGGTATGGGCAAAAGTATCTGAAAATAAAGAATCCACCATTCTGATGAGCATTCTTTAAAAGATTTCCAACAAAAACAAGGCTATTCTTCACCACTAAGTATTTCCGTGAATCATCACTGGCACACTTGGGTTCCATCATGAAGATGAAACAGATACCCCGTAGACAAGTTAAGCTTGGCCTCTAACCCATTTTTCATGCCCCAGAGCTAAGTGTTTACAGTCTGTGTCAAGTGATGTGAAGGATAACAATAACCACAACTACTTGCGTAATGCATTTCCTATGAATGCTTAAGAGATGGTGACTCAAAAGTGTTGGCTATTCTGATGTCAACAACTGTTACAACTAAACAGAGTCCCAACTACTACTACTACTACTCACACACACACATACACACACACACACACACACACGTAAATGTATATGCATGTATGTATACGTATAAAAGGAAGTGGGAGAAAAAGGTTGGGAGTGGGGACTAACATTTAGAGTGCACCTAACAAATACAATGCACTTTATAAATGTTAAAAAAAGAAATTTAGCATATATTGAATAAATATTTCGAGTATGAGGAAGCAGTCTATAAGAGAATAATGAACTGAGAAATCAAAAGACAAGAGTTGGAGTCTGGGCCTTGAAACTCATTAGTTGAATGATCTTGAGCAAGTCCTTTAACTATTCAGAATCTGTGGGAAAGGAATACTTTTAAAATGAGTGTATGGGTAACAACTTTCTGTAAGCTGTTGACCATGCCCAAAAGAAAAAAAACAGGTATCACGACTATTACTACAATTTCATGTGGAAATGGCATTTGAGCATCAGTTAAAAAGTAATGCAGAAGGGCTGGCCCTGTAGAGGCTAAATCCCGTATGACCCACCAGGGTTCAAATTATAGTGGCTTGAGAAATATAACAGCATAGGTTCAAATGTCCAGGATTTTGACAGGACAGAGAATTGGAGAAAAAGGATTGTAATGTGACCAGGACCCATTAGAAAGTGCTTACTCCTGTGTGCCTAAGTGTGCACTCCCTCTCTCACAGACCCTTCTGCTCTCAAAGAGAAGCTCCTAAAACTCGACATAAGTAGAATTTGAGTTGGATCTTGAAAGGAAGGTTTCAGATAAACAGGAAGTAGAAGGAAAAGAAACCAATACTGTGCCAACACCTATGCAAGACACCTCACACGGCAGGATAAGCCAGGTCAGTAAGGACTTATTAGGAAGGAATAATGGGGCAGCTGTTGGATTAGGGATTGTTTTGAGAGAAGCAAGAGACTGACGTGAGTAGAAGTAGAAGCTGATGAGGTTACCTGTGCAAGAACAGATGAAAACGCTATTTTGGAAGGACTGATGAGGTAATATGCAGGATGAACTATGACGGGAAAATCCAGAGATAAGGATATGAGGTTGGGAGCTACAGAATGTAGAATGGTGAGAGAGAAATGTGGAAAAGGGTTTTATGTCCCTTTAATGATTCAGAATGCCTCTGACAATCCTATAAATATGTGAGTCAAAATTACAGGCATTTCTCATCATAAATACATTATGGCATCATAAAAAAATTTGGGTGACATTTCAGATAAGTGAAGGCTTATATATCCTATGCTATAACATATCTTAAATTTACTACTGGTTAATATTTATATGTAAGGATTTATTGGAAGTACAATAAGAAATGCTTAAAACTATGTTTACTGCACCTACACTTTATATAATGGTAGCAGTGACTATTAAAGTGAAGTCAGTATTTGGATTACGACACAAAGGGGTATCCAAAAGATTAGTCTGAAAATTGGGGGCACAGTTTTATATCTTTCAGGCTTATGTTAGGCCTAACACTACATTTGTTGAGTATATTTATATTTCATTAATTTCAACAGATAAGAAAGAAACTAACACCATTTTCAAAATTTTATGGATCTTATTCATAAAAAACTAAAGCTTCTTTTGCATTTTCATTACAATCAATACATATTACATAAATATCCATTAACTAAAACCTCAGTTAAGGTATATTTGCATTTCTAAAATTAAGTTCAAATTATGCATTTATATATTTTGGAACAACTAGGATGATGTGAAGGAACGATACTTTCAGCTTATATATAAGATCTAACCTCACATTTACACATTTCCTAACTTATTTGGCCTTCATCAATTAGACCAGAAATCAAAAGTATAAATACAATTGTAATTTATAAATTTGCTAATTACCTTTTTCTCCAACATTCATTTATTTTTCATTTTTAGCTTGTCTACATTTTCTTCAATGTAAGAACTATTATTTGGGCTCAAAATTGTAAGAAACATTATTAATCTTTTTATGTTCATTCCCCACATATTTGGGATTATTTTGCCCTTACAAAATTATTCAGTACTATACAAAGCTGATTTTGGGAGGTTAAAAGTCACACCTGCTATCTTAAAAAAAAAAAAAATAAAATCCCCCCAAAAAACCTTTAGGAGATGGGAGAGTTAAAAAAATAATAAAAATCCACTGTATCAAAATGAATTCCAAGAGTGTAACCAATACCTTGCAGCTGTTGTGATATCTTCATTTTACTGGCCAAAAGGATAAGACTTTTCTCAAAATTCTACAAAAATTCTTTAGTTATGCTTTTAAGAACAATATATAATGAAACTGATTTTCCTCCCTAAACTTTCCCATGTTTCAATGTTAAAGTTTTGCAACCCAAATAATTGTCAAAATCTTTAACAAAGGTCAAAGCAAAACTCTAACACAATTTTTGTTTGTTTGTTTGTTTTTGTTTTTCCCAGAGAGGTTTATGCTCTAGGGTACATGCACTCATTAGAGAGACAGGGAGAGAGAGAGACAGAAAGCGAGAAACTATCCCCCCTCAGGAGGAATGGCCACATCACAATTCTTTCTTCTCCATCCTCCTCACAGGATTTTGGGTGCGCGCGCGCACACACACACACACACACACACACACACACGGACCCAGTGTTGAGTTTCAAGCCACTGGGTCTGAGACTCGAACCACAGTCAACCATGTGAGAGTCAACTGACGTAACCATTACTCCCTCTGCTAGTCCCCTAACACAGTTTTAATAAAAATAATGCTAACAGAAAATGGTTTTCTTCTCAGTTTTATAAGTCTAAAATTAACAAATGAAAAAAAAAATTGAAAGCTTAAGGGCCCATCTAGGGCAGTGGTTAAGGCAGTTGGATCCAACATGTCCAACTGCATGATTCAAGTCCCAGACCTGATAATCTGAAAAACATGTTGTGTGTATATGTGTACGTGTGAGTGCTTATACATCCAATATTCAAAGAGGAGAACTGAGGAGTTGGTATTGTGGCATAGCCAATTTCTGCCTCCTGTGAGTATACACGCTCTACAGAAATATTTCTTAAAAAAGAAAAAAGAGCTTTGAAGAATTAGACTGACGATAAATGAGAATTTTTCAAACAAAAACAAAACAAAATGCGAGGAAATCCCCTATTGTTCTGGGACCTCATGTTCTCAAGTTGCAGCGAAGTCCCCGTTGCACTTTGGTAAGAGGGTCACTTGATTTTTTTTTTTTCTTTTTTTGAGAGATTTTTGCTATGAGGCATGTGTGTGCGCCAGAAAGACAGAGAGAGACAGAGAGACAGAAAGCGAGAAATCACCCTCCAACCCTCCAGGGGGGATGGCTATGCTGCAATCCCTTCTCCTCCATTCTCCTCTCGGGATCTTGGGCACGCATGCACACACGCCTGGTGTGAGTTTAAGTCACAGGGTCCGGAACTTGAATCGCAGTTGGCTACATGGGAGTCCAGCGATGCAGCCATTATGCCAACGGCTGGTCCCAAGGGTCACTTGATTAAAACTTAAATCCTACAATCTAAATGATGTATAGTGAGTGAAGGTATAAATAATAATAATAACAATAATAATAAAAGTAAAGAAAAGGGGGAAAAACCTTAAATTCATTGTATCTTACTCACAACGGCATAGATTCTACCCACAATTCCAAGACCTATTAGGTATGCCAGTGATACCCAAATACCATGTGACAATATCTAGGAACTTATTATAAGGATAAGGTGTTAAAAAGACCTAGAAGAGAAAAGACTTATTTAGAATTGGGTCTTAATCTTGGGCTTTAACCTCTCTGGATTCAATTTCTTCATCTGTAAAATAAAGAGAGTTGGATTAAATTATTCCAAAAGCCCTTTCCTGCTGCGAAATTCTATTGCATTCTCCTGTGAAACTTTAGATAATACAAATCTCCACATATTTTAGCTTCCTGGGAAGTAGTTCAACATTCTTACCAGGTTCCTTTAATCAACATTCTGTGTTGAAATATTTCATGTGACTGGGCAATAAACATGATCCCCCCCATAATATAGATAAGAACTAGTGATTTAAAATGCTTTGAAAAATAATGCTAGCTCTTTTGGTGAACAGCTAGAGAAACAGACTTTTAAAATAGCTAGATAAATAGTTTAATTTAAAAAGTGCTCAAAAATACTTAGTTGGCAGACGAGTAGGTTTCCCCATCTGTTAACTATTGATAAACGTGGAGACTGATGAGTTGGTGGTGCCAATAACACATCCATGGTGGCATGTGACAAGGGAGGAAGCACACTGTGGAAATCATGCTAGGCTGCCAAAGATGCTCATGGTGAGACGTGCTCAGATATCAACTAGTACAGCACCTAACGGGATCTATCAGAAGAGCAAACACGAAAGAGCACTTAATCTAAAAGGCAATTTTTAAATTTCCAAAAGCACTGTTGTTAAGTCTCCCATCTACCACCTCAAGAAAGGCAGTATATAGCTTTTTTCTTTTTTTTAATTGCCAGAGGGAGACAGAGACAGAGACAGAGAGAGAGAGAGAGAGAACCTCCCAATGGGGCATGGTCATGCAGCAATCACTTCTCTTCCATTTTTCCATCCTGTAGGGATTTTGAGCACACATGCACATGCACCTGGCATGTTTTTCAAGCCATCAGGTACAGAATCAAACCATGCAGACAGCCATGTGGTGTCCAACTGCTTTAACCACCATGCCACCTTCTGGCCCCAATTTTTAAAAATAATTAAATTTTTTTTTTTTTTTTTTTAAGATGGGGTTTTGCTGTGCCGAGATCCTCGTCTCAGCCTTCTGAGTTGCTGGAATTACAGGCACATGCTACCAGGCTGGACTTTAGGTTGGACTGGACCTCAAATGCAGCCTGTGGTCTCAGCCTGTGAAGTACAGCATCTTAACTGCACGGGCCATCATAGCTAGGCCTAAAATTTTACTTTGATAGGTTTTGTCATTTAATGTTTTGTGCACTGTAATAATTTAATTTTTAGAGAAGGAGCAAAGCTTTAATGAAGAGATACATTTTCTGTTTTAATGTCAATTTTCTTTTTTTTTTTTTGACTATAATACATATTAGTTTTCTTTAAGTCTGAAAAATGTAGAAAATTACAAAGTAAAAACCAACCACTCATATTCTTACTACACAGATAAAACCTCTGTCACATTTTTATTTCAATTTCTTTTCAATATTCTTTCTTTTGTACCTAAATGTAGATATTAATTACATATACAATTAGGATCATACTGGGTGCATAAAGTATTGCCACTTTGGATCATAAGCTTTTCCCTCAAAATTAAAATCTTCTGAAAATATGATTTTTAGTAGACATAACATTCCATGTTTACCATAATTTATTTATATGTCATACAACTGTAATCACCTACATTATGTTTTGTTATTTATTTATGAGTCCTGTATTAAAGCTATAAAATGCAAAATCTATGGCAAACATTTTTCTTAGCTAATGGGTTTTCTTTTTTAAATGCCAAAAGGTTGGTGCGTGAGAAAGAATGAGAGAGAGAACAAAAGCACCTCCAAACATGGCCTGATCACATTGCAATCCTCATTTCCCCAATTCTCCATCTCAACAGGATTCTAGGCGTGTGCACACCCACTGTGTTTTTCAAGTTGTGGGGGGCCAGGACACGAATCCAGGTCAACCATGTGGGATCTGGCTTCCTCTGCCCACTGCTTAACCACTACACCCATGGGGTTGGCACTGTGGTATTTTTTTCTAACAATCTTTTTTTTTTTTTTTTTTTTTTTAGGGGGTTTTTGTCTTAGGGGCACGCGCT
>NW_006210013.1:88178-141290 GCF_000334495.1 Tupaia belangeri chinensis | reverse complement strand
TGAGAGGTTTTTGCTATAGGGCGCATGCGCTCGCCAGACAGAGAGAGACAGGGAGACAGAAAGCAAGAAATCACCCCCCGGGTGGGGATGGCCCCACCGCAATCCCTTCTCCTCCATTCTCCTCTTGGGATCTTGGGCATGCACGCACACGCGCCTGGCATGGGTTTTAAGCCACCGGGTCCAGGACGCGAACCACGGTGGACTACGTGGGAGTCCAGCGACATAGCCATTACGGTAACTGCTGGTTCCCCTAACAATCTTTTTTGGACACCATTTTAAAATTTTCAATAGTTGTAACTTCCTTTGTAATTTCTATAACTACTTCTGCAGTTGAAGCATCATCCTTGATGCAGATGCTCATTTTTCACACTTTCGATCACTGAATAATCTAGGCCAGCACTTTTTCTTCTCTTCCTTCTCCTCCTCCTTTTTAGAGAGGTTTTTGCTATAGGGTGCGTGCGTTCGCCAGAAAGACAGAGAGAGACAGAGAGATAGAAAGTGAGAAATCACCCCCAGGGGGATGGCCACACTGCAATCCCTTCTCTTCCATTCTCCTCTTGGGATCTTGGGCACACACGCACACACACCCAGTGTGAGTTTAAGCCACCAGGTCCAAGACTCGAACCACGGTTGGCTACATGGGAGTTCAGTGACATAGCCATTACGCTAACTGCTGGTCCCTCTTATTATTATTATTATTTTGTAATGCTTCAATTAATTGTCTTCTCTAAAGCCATTTTAAAGAAAAAAGTAGATCCCAAAATTCATTTCCATGAAGTACGTGGCATCCGATATTGTAAGAATAATGAGCTAATCATGGCACGCTTATGCATCTGGAGGACTGAATTCACAGGGTCTGACTGAAGCATGCAAATCTGCCTGGTACAGGTCATGGTTCGGTGCTTCTGGTAACAGCTATCCACTTGGGTTTAATTACTAGTGGGGAAGAATATGGAATCTGAGAATGACCAGTCTTTCCAGGACTACAACAGTGGTAACAGAAATCCCAAAGTTACTTGGTGCCCATTTTGTTAGCCAGAGAGCACTGGGAATATGAGGATCTATTTTCTGTCTCCTTGTTTCCTACAAGGTGGTTGCCCATGACTTCCTGACTTGTCAGAAGGTTACTCTGACCCCATTCTACCCTAAGAACTGGGTAGAAGTGAGGAGACCACTGAGTTAGGAGGGAGTTTTACATTTCATAGTTTTATACATGTAAACTATGTTTTATCTGCCCTAGAGTATCCATTGATCCATCTACCAATTCTTTTTTACAAAATTGTTTCTTTTGGCTTTAAAACAGGTCAAGTCCTAAGACAGAAAACATTTAGGAAATCCTAATTCCCTTTAGAGAACTAAGAGTTTACAGTGTGATTCTTGCACCTATAACTTGAAAACAATTCCAGTTAGCAAAAGACCAGAAGAGACTATTAAATGGGGCCCCAACTATTAATAAATAAAAGAACCTTAATTCTCCATGGCATTCTCATGCGAAATAATAGTCTAGGACAAAGATCTTAAAGGAACTTTCCAAAGCCTTTCAGCTCACTCAGAACAACTTCGAAACAAGACAACTGCATGAAGTCCGCGGGTCATATTACAACAAGACTCCCCTGTGCATTCCTTGTGCACAGATATTTCTTACAAAGTAAACTCACGCTCAATTCCAAGTCAACTGGGCATACTAAGCTTTCCCAGAATCTGACTTATGTCATAGGTTGAGGTATTCTGGAGGAAAAAGGCTTGAATCCAAGGGCTCGCTCTTGTCATAAATGTTCAAGTCACCTTTTCCATTCCTTCTCCCTGGCCTTAAGTCTGGCTGTTCCATATGGAAAGCTTAAATCTTTCTATAATCTTGGCTTACTTCTACCATATCAGTTTTGACAGAAAGATGGAAGAGATGCGTTACTACCTTCCCCAAGGAGGGTTGACTAAGGACAGCCCTTTATTTCCTCACCAGTATTAAATCATTCCTTTTGTCATCTCTCCTCCACCCTAAAAATTCTAAGCACTTGTTCAGCAGTAAAAAGTAAAAAGTAAAAAGTAAAAAGTAAAAAGTAAAAGATAGTTTCTACTCTGAAGTACCAGAATAGGAAGATGAGAGGCTAACAAAGATGTAAGTGGAAAAGCAAGTAAGGCAAGGTACGTGCCACAATGTGGTCATGGCACACACCTGGTTTCGGAGTCTGAAATCAAAATGCGGCTTAAATGTACCATCTTCGAATCAAGAGAAAAATAATACGTCTATAAACATCCAGGTGGCAGCTCAGAATGGAGCTGGGTTTTTTGAGAAACCTAGTAAGAGGAGTAAATATGCCAGCCCTGAAGGGAAATCTTGCCTCTCTCCTTCCAGCTGGCTCCTTCTCCCTCTACTTCATATCAGGGATATAAAAATGAAAGAGCATTGTCCCTGCTTGCCAAGTGTACATGGCCGGTCAAGGAAGAATGAAAGTTTTAGGACTGAGGACGGGGGCTTATAAATCCTTTACATCATTCTTTTGAACCACTCCAATTTCACCCAACTCTTCAGTAAAAGGCACAAGGTTGATATGCACACTTAGATGGACCATCACATATACACACATCCATGGAACCACTGCTCAGATCAAGATACACACCCCCGGGGACCAGCAGTTAGTGTAATGGCTATGTCGCTGGACTCCCACGTAGTCGACTGCGGTTCGAGTCCCAGACCCGGTGGCTTAAACTCACTCTGGGCACGTGTGCGTGCATGCCCAAGATCCCGAGAGGAGAATGGAGAAGGGATTGCGGCGTGGCCATCCCCCCTGGGGGGTGATTTCTCGCTTTCTGTCTTTCTGTCTCTGGCTGGCGAGAGCACGCAACCTGTAGCAAAAACCTCTCCAAAAAAAAAAAAAAAAAAAGATACACACCCCAACACCACAAAAGGCTCACTTAGTCCCTTCCCAACCAATAATCATATCCTGCCCCCATAGAAAGATCAACATTCAGGCTCTGTAACCACAGATGAGTTTGCTTAAAGGAATATCTGGAAGAATTTATTTATTTCATGAGCAAGATGTATACAAAGTGAAAAAGAGCGAGCACCTCTAACAAGGTCTTGCTGGCACAATCCACCCCAAGACAGCCCAGGATGATGAGCATGTGTGTACCAGGTACACTCGGGGGTTTCCAGATGTGAACCTTCCCATGTGGGCTGGCCTCACAGAGCATCGCGATTGCCACTGCACCACAATCTGATCCTTCAAGAACCACTTTTTAAAAGATAGCCAAGGGCCAGCAGGTGGTGTAGTGGTTAAGGTGCTGGACTCTCATGTGGCCAACCATGGTATGCGTTCAGGACCCAGGGGCTTGAACTCATGCCAGGTGCATATGTGTGCATGCCCCAAATCCTAAGAGGAGAAGAGAGAAGAAGGGACTGTGGCATGGCCATAACCCCTAGGGGGTGATTTCTCACTTTCTCTCTCTGTTTGTCTCTGTCTCTCGAAGGAGCACACATGTCCTATAGCAGAAATCACTTTAAAAAAAAAAAAAAGACACCAAAGATAAAAGTTTATATAGAACCTTAGAAAGTTAAAATTAAGGTTAGCTCAAGTTTAGGAAAATACATAAAAATGAAGGCTTAGTAATAGATGACTCCTTAATGAAACATAACTGGTCTTTTCTCTTGGAATTTTAGAAATGAGTATCTGTTGTTCAAATGACTTATAAGTCACAGATCTTAGATGACCATGGAAGCCCTCTGGTAAGCAATGAGACTTCACTGATCTTCGTACTATTATCTGTCATTGTGTTACTTCTGAACAGATTATTTTTAAAATTTTACACTATCCAGCTTTCCTACAGTATCGTTTCTTCCAAAATCCAAGACCTTGGCTGAGTAGACAACATTACTTACAGTGATATAGCTATGTTTACTTCCATGTAATTAACAAAGATATGATTCCATTAAGATTACAAAGTGTTTACTTCTGATAGTGTGTTGATATGCCCATGAAGCCCTCTACCGGCTACTGCAGCTATAGGGATAACCGTAACAGTCAGACTTACAGGCAGGAAATGGAGAGCTAATATTTTTAAAAGTCAAGGAAGGGGGTAAGAAAAATGGAAATAACATGAAAATGACGGTCACATGAAGGAGTGGAAGGAGAGGCTCTATCATAGTGAGAGCATAAATGGTCACAGAGCACAGGGTGAGAAGAAAGAAAAAGCATAAGGATGTGGATTACGTAAAAGAAAACAGTTTAAGAAGGGATGGTAAAAGGGATTATATGCTATAGAACTACAAAGGGGAAGAAATGAAATGAGTCTGTAAAAGAGTTAACTGTCCTGGAGCTGCCAGGAAAGTAGTAACAATAGAAGTCGGACTGCAGGGAACTAAAAAGGAAGGAGATTATACAAAATAACGTTGGAGGGGCCGGCAGGTGGCGTGGTAGTTAAGGGCACTGGACTCCCCACATGGCTGACCACGGTTTGAGTCCCAGACTTGGCAGCTTGCTTTCTTACTTTCCCTCTCTCTCTCTTTTACTCTGTCCCTCTCTGGTCAAATTAAAACAAATAAATAAATGAATAAATTTGAATAAAATATTTTTAAAAATAAAGTTGGAAATATAACAATATATTAAAAATAATAATGGTCAACATTTACAGACTTCACCATATGCCAAATATTGCCCTAAGCATTTGACATATATTAAAACATGTTTGGGACCAGCAATGGCATAACGGTTACATCACTGGACTCCCATGTAGTTGTCTGCAGTTCAAGTCCCAGACCCAGTGGCTGACAACTCACACTGGGTATGTGCCCAAAATCCTGAGAGAGGAATGAAGGAGAAGGGATTGCGGTATGGCCATCCCCCCAGGGGTGATTTCTTGCTTTCTGTCTCTCTGTTGAGCGCATGCAGCTACAGCAAAAATCTCTCTTTAAAAAAAAAATCCTTAAAGCAACCCTGTGAAGTAGATATAGATTTTATAGAACTAAGGCAAAGAGAGGTTACATAAATCACCTAAACTTGTATAAATAGGCAGGATTAAAACCCAGGTGGTCTACTTCAGAGCCTGCACTTTTAATCACTATGTTATACTGTAGCAAAAGTTTCAATTATTTTCATAAAGTAGTAGGTAATGCTCCTCATGTTCGTGGGGTAAACTATGGTTTGAGTAAGCTAGAAGTAAAGGAGCAAGTGAAAAAAGCTACTGTTAAGTGTGCTTGGGAGTTAGCAGAGAGGACTGAGTTCTGTCAGACTGGAGGAGATGAGGTGTGCAAGTCTCCGTTCTCTCTCAGCAGGCTGTGTTTGATAGCCGGCAGTTGGACCAAAGGCATCAAAAACCCTGAAGATGACAGCACAGAGTGTTAACATTTACACCTGATGACTCAGCTTAGACAGTATCTCCAATAAACATGTGACACTGTAAATGCAGAAAAAAAATCTAGTTATTATGGGGCTGGCAGGTGGAGTGTTGGCTCAGGGCGCTGGACTCCCACATGGCTGACAACGGTTCAAGTTCTGGACCTGGAGGCTTGCTTTCTCATTTTTTCTCTCTCACTCACTCATTCTCACTCTGTCCCTCTCTAGTCAAATTAAAATAAATAAATAAGGTTAAATAAAATAATTCTTTAAAAAACTTTGTAAGAAAAATCTACTTATTACTTCTAGCATTTCCAAGAACCCACTGTGTGCCCCACAGTAGGTAAAGTATTAAATACAACACGGACGTGATATGAACAGGTTGCAGAAATCAGGCTGGCCCCTTCCACAGAGTAGACGCAGGATGTCAATGAGAATATGCTGTTTCCATGACCTAAAAATGACAGGGCGGCTTAAGATGTATCCTGGGCCATCAAAACCATTTGTGTGATCTGTGAGGTTTTGGTTCTATAATCTCAAGGATGAACCTGCAAAATGCCTACTACATTAAGCACTTGATAATTACTTCTTGAAATACTGCTGAAACTGACAAAAGTTAGACCAAAAAGAAAATGAATTATCCTAAATGTTTAGGTAGCATAGAGATTTGATAAAGAGGAAAGCTTTAAAATCAGACAGAACTGGACTCAATTTTAGATTCTTTCCTTATTATCGGCTATCTAATCTTTTAAATACCATTATGGTTTTTTAAAATAATTTTTATTTAATTTTATTTATTCATTAATTTATTTTAATTTTACCAGAGAGAGAGACACAGAAAGAGAGAGAGAGGGAAGTGAGAAAGCAAGCCACCGGGTCTGGGACTCAAACCGTGGTTGGCCATGTGGGAGTGTACAGCTCCTTAACCACCACGCCACCTACTGGTCCCACCATTATGTCTTTTTTTTTTGGAGAGGTTTTCGCTATAGGGCACGTGCTCTCGCCAGACAGACAGAGAGAGACATAGAGACAGAAAGCGAGAAACCACCCCCCAGGGGGGATGGTCACGCCGCAATCCCTTCTTCTCCATTCTCCTCTTGGGATCTTGGGCACGCAAGCACACGCACCCGGCGTGAGTTTTAAGCCACCGGGTCCGGGACGTGAACTGCGGCCGACTACGTGGGAGCCCAGCGACATAGCCATTACGCTAACTGCTGGTTCCCCCCACCATTACATTTTTGAAAACCTTAGTTTTTTCATACATAAAGTGGAGATGACAACAACAGCACTGAATTTCTTGGATTGTTTTCAGGATTAAATCAGATACTACATGTAAAATATAGTGCAATGCTTGGCATATGGTAAAGGTTCAACAAAACCATGAATATCATCATTATAAATTTTAATTGCAACTTGATGCACTTAATGTCCATTTTCTTCACCAAGGATACAAATACAAGGGGACATCAAAAAGTTTGTTGAAAATGGCGTGAATCTATTTTGGTTTCAAAAATTCTTGCGGGCTGGCCCGGTAGCATGATGGTTGGGGCAGCTGGATCCCACATGGCTGACCGTGCAGTCTGAGGCACAGGCCTGGCAACTTGGAAAATATACCAGCCATGTGAGCTTGTGTGCCCACCCCCCAGAGGGGGATTTCCTACTTTCTCCCTGGTGAGCACACATGCTCTTTAGCAAAAATTTAGAAATAAAAAAACTTTTGAAACCTTGCAGTTTTTTCATAACACACAGTTCCAGTTCAAAGCTTTTGGAAGACTCCTCATATAATAAATATATGACCACATTCCATGTCAAAATTTTGAAAAAAATCATTTACACTCAGAGACTTAGGCATAATAATAAATGCTTTTAGAATATTTATAGCAATATTTTAATTATCATTAAAATTTTTAGAAAGTTCTTTTTAATAAAAGTCAAATTATATAAAGGAGATATTCACATGATAGTAGAATAACAAAAAATTCAAATGTTATATGACCTAAATTGCAATGTTGATGAAAAACTACTGCTTATAGATCAGACGTAATCAAAGACATCAGAAACACAGAAGTCATTTATAGCCACAAACTTTCTGAAATCCATGTATGCATATGTGTGTATAGAGGGGTGTGTGAGTGTGTGTGTGTGTACATGCACGTGTGTGGAGAAGAGATATACCACTTCAAAATCTGTTCTCATTTGGAGGCCTTGACAGTACACAGGATATCTTACTTAAGCATATTCTAGAAAATAAATTATCTAGCCTTAATTAACAATGGTTAAAAATCATTTTTCTTTTAAATCATGATTTTTAAACAGAATATTTTAGGTTAGTTATTTTAACAAAAATAAAATATTTAATTTCTAAAGTATGTGATACTATAATCATATATTATTATTATTTTTTTTGGAGAGGTTTTTGCTTTAGGGCATGTGTGCTCGCCAGAGAGACATAGAGACAGAAAGCGAGAAATCACCCCTCAGGGGGGATGGCCATGCCACAATCCCTTCTCCTCTCAGGATCTTGGGCACGCACGCACACGTACCCGGTGTGAGTTTTAAGCCACCGGGTCCGGGACGTGAACTGTAGTCGACTACATGAGAGTCCAGTGACATAGTCATTATGCTAACTGCTGGTCCCATATAATGGTATCTTAAACCACAGTGAACATACCTCTCAAGATGTATCTATTGAGTCGTCAGAGAAGTCATGATCCACTTTTATACACAAAAACATGGAAAAGTATGCCATGACTTTTCAGACTACCCAATAGAACACTGATCACAACCATTCCAAATGTCTGTAATGAGTCAATACTTTAAACACCACATTTATATTCTGTCACTGGTGGAAATATGCCAGTCTAAGAGAGAAAATAAAGCATGTGTTTCAAAATGCCTAGAGTAAAACTGCTAAAATATCTGCGGGTTATGGGCAATACTAAGGCTGAATTTCCTTTGCTGTCTCTAATAGCTATCGATTGACTTAAAACAAAACAAAACAAAACAAAACAAAAACCATACTTCCACTTTACTATTAAATAATTTGCGGCTGTTTCCACTAGGGACATTAAGAACACTGCTGAAAAGATGTGATAAAAGTGCCACGGACAATGAGAGAAATGGGCAGTGTGCATGTATTTATAAAGCTCCATGCCAACTCAACCAGAATTTTCTGGCAAAAGAAAACTACCTGACACCTCAAGATGGAAATGCTGCAGAGCAAAACTGTACACTCACTGGGTCTGCTTAACAATGATCTCAGTTAGTACTGGGCCTAGTAACCCATGGAGGCACATCGATGTGATGTTCCAAAAGAAAAATACATCCATAATGTACATAGTCTGCCTTCCCCACTAGGAGTTGAAATCCCATAAAGTGAATAAATTGGAATTTCGTGTGAAAACTTCCATCCCAATTTCTGTTAAAAAGAAATTTTTCTTGGGCCAGGAGTTAGTGTGGTGGTTAAGGGCACTAGACTCCCACATGGCCAATCACGGTTCAAATCCTGGACCTGGCAGCTTGCTTTCTCACTTTCTCTCTCTCTCTCACTCTGTCCCTCTCTCATCAAATTAAAATAATAAAGTTAAATAAAATAATTATTTTTTTAAAATAAACTTTTCTCTTATTAGTAGAGCCTGGTCCTAAAAAGCAAACAAAAAATTATATGTGTTATTTCAGTAAACAAGAAAGGAACTGTGTTACATAAAACTAGGTGGGGATGGGGACGTGGGGGTCCTCAGGGTGTCCTCTTGTTTTCTTAATTATTTCTTCTTAGGATGAGTTCCAAGGCCCAGCAGATATATAGTCATCTAGTGGTTATATGCTGTTTGCTGAGAAGTGAGGGGAACAGGGCATGAGAAATTCATCTTTAGATACATTTTGTCTCTGCCACTTATCAAGGGAAAGAAGAGGGAAAGTACTCATGGTCAAATACCACTTGGTCTCTGGTCCTGTATAAGGCACCTCCCCCCCAAAGAGGAGTCTTAAGAATGCCCTTTTTAAAAATAACAATAAAAAATAGTTTCAAGCAATTAGAATTCTTAAAAAGACAATTGCTTAATTAAAAATACTTTTAAATGGTTGAAATAGCATTGGTTAAAAGAAAACATTCTTCCTCAGTCCTTAAAGTTAAGTATGCCCAGCTTACTTGGAGATTTTAAGCATACAGCCCCATGTATTACATTTTAAAGTTACACTAAATTATAAAGTACTTACCCTTAAACTCAAGCCTTTCCATGCCAGACTACTGCTATCGGCCTATACAAAACAAGCTTAATGAGAATATAATATATAGTTTTCTTAATAAGATGTGAATAATAATCATTAATAAGAGATCCAAGAAAAGCCCACGAGGAAGCCAGAGAAATCTTGTTAAACTTAACTAACTTAAGAGCATGGAATGCTGGAATGAAGTCTACAGTCCTCAAGCCAAAGCACTCACCAGACATTGATGTTGCTCACTGAGAATTTTAAGCTTCTGGGAGGATGTCAGTGGTAAGGAGGTTAGGAAAAAAAAATCAATATAATTTAGAGCTCAATGTAGAGTTTGACTCTATGCATCAGAGAGAAATATCTTAATAATCAAGCATTTAAATAAATGATTCTTAGGGATTGCTTTATAATGAAGCAGTTTTGTTTTCTGGTAACCTATAGGGTAGGACATGGCTAACAGCTAAAAAACAAAGATCCAGATTAATAACCTAAAAAGCAAAGACCTAGAATATTCAGTGTCGGCTGGGACAAAAAAATTGTCTCCTCCTTATAGTTCCCCATCATACATAGGTGGAAAAGCAAACAGAAAGTCATTAATCAGATCTGTGTTTAAACTTCTAAAGTACAGAGAAAAAAAAAATCTGTTACAGTACTCTTACTGAGATCTGTCCCCTCGTTTCTATGCGGGGCTGGATCCTTGAGCTTTTCCCTTCCCTACAAAACACACTCCATCCCTTGAAGGGAAACTTTCAATTCCAAGTCAAGGAGTTTGGGGGAAACCATGGAAGATTTCTGACATAGTAAAAGTAGTGTTTTCAGAAGGAGGAGGTGGGCAGCCTAAGTGACCACAGACATACAAATAGTGTCCGAAGGGATGAATATACTAACTGTCATCCTCGCTTCTTACTAGACACAACAAAATAGTGCTTAAAAACAGTTAAGTTGCTCACAGCCCTGGAGAAAGCATCATGCTTGATCTTAAACTATTTGGTAACAGAGCCCTGTACCGTTCAAATCAGGAAAACAAACATTTCATCACATTCCCATGAAATGAAGCATCAAATTTGGTCTTGGACTCTCTCTTTTAATTCCACTTTTTAAATTAAAAAAAAAATACATATGAACGAGGACGAACTCTTATTCAATAATTTAGGGTTTTCATGGTCAGTTTTACAATCTACTGATTGCTGATAAAATTACTTATACTAGATGTGCAAATATCCTGGAGGCAGCCAGAGGTGAATAAACAGAGTGAAGGGTTATTCCGAGGCTGGCTCTCTCCTGGTTATTCCCAGGAGATGAGAGTCTCCTGGCCCTCCCCGTCTTGCCCCTCACAGGGGCACCTAAAATCACATACAAGAGAGCCCAGGAGCTGCGGTAGTACTGGCCTGTACATCTACTGTTGCTTCTTTCTCTTCACCGATTGAGGCTATAGTGTATTCTTTGTTTAAAAAGTTGGTTTCATTATGTCACAATCCTCTCACCTCAGTCTCCTGAGTTCCCAGAACCATGGATGTATGCCAACCTGCCCACGAATTGGGCAGGTTGGGCCAGGAATTGAACCCAGGCCTCCCATGTGACCTCAATCTGCCAAGGAGCAGAGTTTACCAGCACACACTACTGTGACTGGGTCGTCTATATATAATTTTTTTAAAGTCAGAAACCAATGCATTTGGGGTGATAAGATTTACAGGGCAGGAGGAGGTATCTCCAAGGAGTTTCAAACAACAACAAAAAAACAGCGTTTTGAAATAAGCAACCCTTTTAAATCTCCCACTCTCTGAGAACTATCTCACCATGTAGACGAATGTGCCTGATTTCAAATGATCACATCATAAAATTGAGTTCTGCCTAAGAAGAACTTGATTAATGCTCAATGTTCTATTTAGTTCACGCAGAAATTAATTCCTGAGTGTCTACCGAAGTTCAAATGAGATGAATGGCCTGTGAAGCCAAAGACCAGACAAAGGCCACTTGCCTTGTCCTCCTCACACTTTCTGTCACTCCTGGCTCTTCCCGGCCTCCTTTTTCCTTATTTCAGGCAGCTAGACCGTGTCCACTTTTTTTTTTTTTAAAGAATTATTTTATTTAACTTTATTTATTATTATTATCACTATTATTTTCCAGTTTGATCAGAGAGACACAGAGAGAGAGAGAGGAAGGGAGAAAGCAAGCCACCAGGTCTGAGACTTGAACCGTGGTCGGCCATGTGGGAGTCCAGCGCCTTTTACCACCATGCCACTTGCCGGCCCCAGACCGTGTCCACTTTTGAAAAGTCCCAGTCATCTCCCCTGATAGAATCTCTACTCTTATGATTCTATCTCTCTATTTGGGACTCACATTATCCTCTGAATTCTGATTTGGGTTCTCAGAGAACATGGTTATTTTTGCCCACATCATCTCTCTCCTAATAGACTATAAGGTGTTAAATGGCAGCGACCAATTTAATGTCCCGAGGTGGTTTTTGTTTCATTTAAGTTTTGTCAATTTTTTTCATCAAGAAACGATGTCTTGAACAGTATTTTTTATAACCATTCATTCATTCAACAACTGTTTTACTGAGCTCTGAATATGCTATCAGGCTATTTCAAACTTTAAAACACTAAGCAACAAGTTATTCACCTGTTTTTTTTTAAGAAGTTTTTGCTGTAGGGCGCTTGCATTCTTCAGAAAGACAGAGACAGAAAGCAAGAAATCATCCCCCAGGGGGGATGGCCACACCACAATCTCTTCTCCTCTATTCTCCTCTCAGGATCTTGGGCACACACGCACATATGCCCAGCGTGAGTTTAAGCCACCGGGTTCGGGACTCGAACCGTGGTCTACTACATGGGAGTCCAGCAACATAGCCATTACGCCAACTGCTGGTCCCTACATCTGGTTTTTGAAAAAAGATATAATTTTGTAGAGTTAATTTGCTGAAAAGAACATAAAATGGTACAGCAATCAAAATTAGCCTTTAAATGTTAAATTCTATAAATTCTTTTATATTATACCTAATAATCCACTCAAGTTTGAAAAGAAGGTACAGCAGATAACAAGTGCCTTTTTCCTGGAAGTAGAGATATAACTGATCCATAACGATGTCTTCTTATGGAACCTCCCTGCCAAGGATTCTACCACTCTTTTAAACTTTTTGTTAAAACTAAAAAGGAGAAGAAAAAACATGAACCATGTCTTTTCTTTCCTTCACTTTACACTATTAGCTAAATGGCAGTAATATGGAAAGGGCATAATTAAAGAACATATTTGCTTCATTCCAAAATTTTAAATGAATTAATTTTCTAAAATAAAGAGTGCATTGTTTCCTGACATTTATTATTAAGGTAAAAGATGACCATGGCTCAAATTCTGAAATGTGTTACAGATTGTGCAATACATTCCATGAGGCATAGCACACTCTAAAATCTGTTCATTTATAATATAAAGGAGAACTCTCAGAAAGAAGTCTTACTAATAAAATAGGCCTTCATTCGATCTGACTGCCAAACTGACTGACTTTGGCAAGCAAGCTTGGAACATTCTAAATTTTACAAACATTATCCCTTTTTAAAAAGTTAATTTGACTATTTTAAGGAATGTAAAAATAAACCTTGGTTTCAGTGAAATCAAGATTAAGTCTCACCAGACTTCTAAAATCAACTATCATAATCAGATCATATAATTAGCATAAAGGCTCTCTTTTGGGGCTGGGGAAACCCATTGATTCTCAATAACCCTTTCTTCTCTTCCAGAAGGTGAATTAGTGACCATCCATTCCACTTGTTCATTCTTACAGGTTGATGGGGGTGAAGCGTGTATTTTCTAAATTAAGAATGAAGAAGAATATATCCTGTATTTATTTAAACCGGGAATCGTTACTTCATTTCTGAACCAGTACCAACAGGATTAACACAGCCAGCAAAGAACAACTAAAAACTTAAGAAAATGAAAAGAACAAGAAATGGAGAAGCGAAGGGAGATCAGTATGTGGTATGAGGCTGCGTGCAAGGTAACTACTGCGACTCTTGTTTCCACAGAAATGGACACTAAGGCCGAGAGGGATAAACCAAGGTTAAACCTAAGAGCACAAAGCCAGTAAATGGCAGAGCCAGCATTCTGATGCAGCGCCTGCCTCCCAAAGCCCACGCTCTTATGATCTCCTGTTGTGAGGGGAGGAGAGGGGTCTGAGAGAAGAAAACTGAGTCATGAAGTAGCTTCAGTGACAGCTTCTAGAGGCTGGCTGCACTTATCTCTCTTAAGAAAAATTATGTCTTCACACTTGTATTTTAGACCTACTTACAAAAAGCCCAGGCAACTATAAACTAAATAAAAGCTGATACTTTTGCTTTGATTGATATAAACAACGCTGTGCAGTGACTTTTGTGGGATATAACTGTGGCTTCTAGAAGATTCTAAAAGATATCACACACCTGCTACACAATTTTTTTCTAATATACGGCTTTAGTCCTTCGGATTTTTTTTAAGAAAATGGACTTATCTTTTGCCATTTCTTTGTTATGTATTAAGTAAGATACAATCAAACCCTAGTTAACTAGAATTATGTTGACAAAAAGGGTATCCACTGTCAGACAGTTCTGTTACTCTACATCATGAGTTCCCTTTGCTGCCACATAGATTGAAAAGGGATCTTGGTTATTTTAACAGAGCCAAGAAAGGTAGCCCTATCCAACAGAACTTTCTACAATGAGGAAATGTTTTTCATCTGTGCTGTCCAACATGGGCACTACTAGCCTCTAAAGCTATTGATATTAAGTACTTGATATGTGACTGATACAACTGAAGAACTCAGTTTTTTCATTTTTATTGGATCCTACTGAATAGCAAAGTCTGCAGAAAGCAGTTTCACTGTTCCTTGCAAAGGTCACCTGCCAGCAGTCCTACAGAGATAATCATTTACATCATGATTATTTTTCTATTACTAACAATGTAATGCTAAAATAGGAAAAGGGGAATATGAATTTGTAAAACCGTATAGCTTCATTCTCATTTTGTATGGCCTATACCCCTGCAAAAGCACTGGTGTTTAACGTCTATGTTCCAGGGAACACAAGAGTTATTCAGAATATTTATGGATCAAAGACAACAACTGACCTACGGCCAGCCCATGCAGAAATCTTAGTGTCCTACCCTGTCCACATTACCTCCAAGTCTCTGAAGTCAGAGCTTGCAGTGTTTGGTTGCCTTTGTTTCTAGAACCTCACAGTAAGTACTCATTAAACACTTGCTAAGAAAGTGAATAACTAAACTTGAATTTCTCCATTCATTGCTCTACATCTTAGAGAAACATCTGGGTAACTCTGGGATCTGTATCAATGCCCAGGTTCAGGTCACAATGTTGATAAAGTGTTCTAAGTCATTTTTGGTTCAAATTACCTGGCTAAACAAAACAGAATCACCACCCAGGGCTAAGGAAAGGGGGATGGGTGGGTCAGTGCAGTCCAGGTGCAATAATGGAAGACACTTGGGGAAGTGACACTCAGCTATAACTTTACTCCCAGAGGTTATGATACAACATATACAAAATGCATATGAGTTCAAGTGGTAGATCTTTTAAGGTGACACAAGAATTCTTATTCCTCAGTTGTTAAGAAGAAGAGGTCCCCTCACAAAAAGCAACTAAGTCCTAAGGCGAAAACAGATTCAGACATTGGAAAATGAACAAAGAACTGAAGAAGAAAGAAAACAGAGGTTACAAAAATTATACAGTTGAAACAAATGGGGTGGCAGGGACAATGCTGAGTTAACCTATATGGGCTATGCTCATGCCAGGTTCCATGGTTCTATCTATGTCAAGCAGTCTTCACTCTGCTCAGCTCTAATTCTTCCAGCGGGTCACAGGAAACATTCAAAGTGACCATCTGTCTATGAAATCACTTCCAGAGAAATAAAACGCATTTGGCCCATACTCAAAAATATCCTAGGTTCTCTATCATGATAATAAGCCTGTGGCATTGCCAAGTATCATTTACAGAGTCCTCTGTTACAGTCAAGACTATTTTGCAACACCAAATTAAAAAAGGTAAGTACGGTTTAGCTCAGAAATCCCGTATGCTATTTTTGGATGCAGAACTCCTTATTAATTGTGCAATAATACCATTACCCTTTCACTTTACTGTGGCAATAAGAGGATCCCAAATGAATAATTTGAAACTTGCTTCAACCAGCACACACGGAACACCACTGGCTCGAAGTATTTTCCAGCTTTCTGGAGGATAAAGCACAGACCATTACCATGTAGCTTTTTAGACAACTGGACTGCATTCAGGATGCAGAATCAAGAAAAGCTCTCTCTCATGACCAACCCAAATGACTCTCTACTCTAACAGTTCTGCTCTCTTAACCTTTTAACTTCTTATTTTTTATTTTTGCTAGCTTTTTTTCCCTTACAACTCTTCCCTACTCTCCATGTTCTGCCTTTTCCAGTCCCTTCATTAATTCCTAGTCATTCTTCAAGGGCCACTCCTTGCCAAGGATTCTTCCCACTTAGGAACTCTTAGAGTTCTTTGCCATTTGCAGAAAAAATGTCTTCTTTTTATTATTTTATTTTTCACTCCCACTGGTGATACATTTTTTTAACAATTATTTTATTTAACTTTATTTATTTATTTAAATTTGATCAGAGAGGGACAGAGTGAGAAAGAGAGAAAGCAAGCCACCTGGTCCAGGACTCAACCGTGGTCAGCCATGTGGGAGTCCAGTGCCTTTAACCACCATGCCACCTGCCGGCCCCTCCCAGTGGCGATTCTGATGATCAGCTAGATGTAAGACTTGTTAGACAGACTTTGTCTCAAGGTAAGGAGAGATCATTTTCTGTCTTTTTGAATTCCCCTGTGTTCTTAATGAGTCATGTTAATTAATGGCTGAATAAAGGGTTTGAGGGCAAGAATCTATAAATGAAAACTAAAGCTTGTTGAGAAGTATATACTCGATGCCTGAGGCACATATATTCAGTAACTATTGTTAATTAAGTAAGTGTAGAAAACAGGGAAGTAACTCCTAAAAACCAGTAAGTATGCAATACACAGCTGGACAGATACCATCCGCTTCTAGGGTTCTTTAAAAGATTCTAAGTCTATTAAAAAGTTATTCAAAAAGCTCAAATTCTTAAGATAAAATTCCAAATATAAAAAATTTCCTTCAGAATATTCTATTTTTGAGCCAGCCCCATAGCCACTAGTGCTTAAGAGAAGCTAAATCCCAATGGCCAACCTCAGTTCGAGTCCCAGACCCTGCACAGGTGTGTGTGTCTGTGTGTGTGTGTGTGCGCGCACGCACATGCTTGAGTATCCTAAATCCCAACAGAATGGAGAGATAGAGGAGAAGGAATTATGGTGTGACCACACCCCAGTGAGGGTGCCTTTTCCCTCTCTCTCTCTCTCTTCCTCTCTCTCTCTTTCTCTATCTCTCTCTCTCAGGTAAACATAAATGCCCTCTGGCAATTAATATTCAAACTTCATTTTCTTCTACAACTTTTCTGTTGGATAAAATGACATATTTTGGGGAAAGAGGATTTATTTTACTTTATTTTTAAAATTTAGTTATGATATGATTTCTGGTGTACATGTAATCAATGTATATTTTTGTGGGCTACAGAAGGGTTTTCAAGGCATGCAACATGCACATGTGTTAATAGTTCTACTAGTTATTTTTTCGAATGTGCATCGAATTGTCCATATTTTGTACTCTGCTGTACTATACCATCTTATAGCTTCTAGGGTTCTTTAAAAGATTCCTGAATATCATTTTTAAATACTTTTTCAAATTAAATAATAAAAGGCGTTTTATTTCTCTCATAAACTTTAAAGTGGGAATATTCTCTGATTCAGTTGTAGCCTTTACTTCCAGATAACTTTTCCACTGGGTTTAAATTCCCTCTTAATGACCATATTCTTGTCCTGAAGGCAGTTAACTTTTCGTCATTCTTTCTGTCTAGATAACTTCCAAAGACAATCCCCTAGGGACTAGTGTATGAACCCAGTGGTCACGCACAATCTGAAGTAAGTTCACCATAACTGCTGAGGCCCGACATCCACAACCCAGGACCAAGGGCAGTGGTGAGCTCAGCCACCCATTCAGCAGTTTATTTTTTTAATGACATTTTATTTAAACTGTACAGAGGGCTCTCATTGCTTTCCAATTAGGTCACAGAGAAGCGCTAAGTTGAAATCCTGAAAATCTTGGCACAACCTGTCATACTGAAAAATTTGGTTATTTGCCCATAGCTTTAATACTTTGTGACTTTTTAAAGGAACTTCAAATGTGGAGCTATCTATCTCATCTTACATTCTGCACCCATAAAATTTAAAAACATAAGAATTTATGATTACATACTTCTAAAATCAACTACTTAAACATTTTTAAATATTTATTTATTTAATTCTATTTATTATTATTTTTTTAATTTGATGAGAGAAAGTGAAAAAGCTAGCTGCTATATCTTGAACACAGTTGTCCATGGGGGAGTCCAGCACTTTAACCACCATCCACCTGCTGCTGGTCCCCTATTTATACACTATAATAAAAAATGGAGGGGTTCGGGGGATCAGCAGTTAGCATAATGGCTATGTCGCTGAACTCCCATGTAGTCAACCGCAGTTTGAGTCCCAGACCTGGTGGCTTAAACTTACACCGGGCGCATATGCATGCATGCCCAAGATCCCGAGAGGAGAATGGAGGAGAAGGATTGTGGTGTGGCCATCCCCCCTAGTGGGGAGATTTTCCCCTTTCTATCTCTCTGTCTCTCTCTGTCTTTCTGGTGAGCGTACATGCCCTATAGCAAAAAAAAACAAACAAAAAAAGAAAAAGGAGGGGTTGGATACAGTGGCATGACTCAGTGACTCAGAGGGTGGAGGCAGGAGGATCGGGAGCTCAAGGTTGCTCTGGGCAACACAGTCAGACCCTGTCTAAAAAGACTCTTTAGGTAATCCTACCACAAATATATTTCCCATGTACAATAATGGAAACTGCTAATGATAAACCTTTTTACTAAACTTCATAATTCAAGGTATAGTAGGGATTTCTAACCAGCTGGTAGGAAGATGGGAAGGGAGGGCTTAAGAAATCAATAAATAAAATAAACACATTGTTTTATTTGCATTTTAATAGACCTCACACAAAATGTGCATTTTCATCTATGTTCTTTCCCCAACACATTTTTCTCTTCTCCTTTTGGGGAAATAAACACAAGCAGTAGTCAGGTCCATGTGGAATCAGTTGAACACTAAAGGCCAGCAAAATTTCCAAAGCACTCACCTTATGTTGGCTATGTGCTGTTGAACAGGCTGATGCTGAAAATGGTCAGGCCACGGATGATGCAGGCAGAAGGATGGAGAGGGCTGAAGACAGCACGCAGTCTGATACACAGGTGAATGGTTTGGACAAAGAGATGCAGAATACTCTGAGTGTGGCTGCATGCAACACGAGGCCAAAGCAGAGGGTGCTGCAGGGCCAGCCTCAGGATGGCACTCTTGGTGACTGCTATGGCTAGTCAAAGGGTGATGGTATGGGCAAGGATGGCAGCACTGGGGTAACATCTGAGCCGTTCTTTGGTTGTCTAAAGGCAGAAAGGATGATTTAACTGTGCCATTCAGCTGCAGGCATCCATTTGGACTCACTTTTGTTCTTGCGGCTTCTTTGGGTGTGAGCTGCTGGGCTGCAAGGTCTCCATCACAGGGGGTGAGGGGACTAGGGTTGGTAGCACTGGTTGTGATGCTGCCATTGCTCAGAACCACAAAATCGCTGTTTCCATTGCTCATAGCCATGCTCCAATTTCTTGACCCTGAGAAGGAAGATGATATAAAATTAAAATTATCCAGTTAGTCAGACTGGAGAGACACAAGTAAGATACTTAAAAACAGCTCTTTGAAAATGAGTGTTCTTGTAGGATCTGTGAGTGGTGGAGATCCAGCAGCTTCTATAACGGAACCAGTCAATGTACTGGTGGTGTTCCTTTTCCTTACTCCAGCTGCTCATGCACCTTTAGAACTCTCTTATTGCCACTGAGTAGCACCCCTCCACACACATGGTTCCTTTCAGTGTCCTTCTTAACTGTCCTCATCCTAGATGTGCATGTATCAGTTTAGAACTAGAACATTTTGGAGAGAGGTTACCAGTATCATCCTTCAACTTCTCAACAGTATAATGCTTGCATGTTTTGATTGAGGGGGGATGAGCAAAATGAAAGACCACTCTGAAAGTAATTAGTTGCATAGTCATCCCTTGATATCTGCAGGGGACCAGTTACAGACTCCCCATAGATACCAAAATCTACAAACGCCCAAGTCCTTTGCAGGTGGCCCTCTGCATCTACAGTTGGTTGAATTACAGGATGAAGAACCCACAAACAGGACGGGTTGACTGTATAAGTTAAAATAATTTTAAGAATTGTTTATGTCTTAGGAAAAATCTCAAGAACATATGACTTTTCCTAAGTTACTCAAGCCACAGAATAAGAATAAATAAAAAGGAAACAAAAACTAGCCAGCTAAACTAAGAATTCTGCCAGCCAAAATATCAGCACAAAAGTTTATCCTCTAAATCAATGAGTATAAAAATAAACATGCCATATAAGTTGCCCAAAAATTCACTAATTTTTTCTATGTTATATAATACTACAGCTAATATTACTTATACATGAGAAGAATAATATTATGAATAAAATTTGTTTCAAATAAGATTTCTATTCCTTCTGCCAAAAAGTCAAGACCATCAACATACAAGAAAACCCTTTCATGCTCAAATTGCCAATAGCTGGTTGTCCAGTCAATAAACAAAAACAAAAACAAACAACTCCCTCCCTCTCCCCTTGCCTACTCTACCACCCTTAAAGTAGCATTTAAAATCTGGGGATTTACAGTAAGAAAAATGGGTCATCAAATGCTATTGGCCTATTTAACTCATTCATGAAACTCAACAATAAAAAAAAAAAAAGAAAATTATAATTTGATTCACTAATCCTCTGGCATGACATTTTTCTAAAAAGACGTAACAGTTTCTGGAGAAATCTCTCTCCAGTCTCTCCCTACCTCTGATAGACACACAGATCACCAGAAAAAGATTATTCTCTTTCAGTCTGAGTACATGGTAACCTAACCGACAAACCTGAATCACCCACAGGAGGATTCCTATGCACATTTTTTTAACCAATATCTAACTATTCAATAAGGCATTTCTGAGCAGAGCACACAAAAAGAATGCATGATGTTTCGATTTCAGCACTCAGAAGATACTCATCATACTTGGGTGTAAATCTGGCATGAGTAATTTATTTAGTTTTCACAACAATCTTCTCAAACACACACACACACACACACACACGTAGACAGCAGGCACACAAGTCCAGTTAAATAAATATCACACAATGAGAAATGGAGGAATTAATGCAGACATGAAAACTTCTCTATAAATTATTCCAGTGGAAAGAGAAAACATTTACAACATCAAAAGAAATATAAAATCAAGTAGATGAGACTTCACTCAACAGTCTCATCTCTTTTGAGAAAGGCCTGAAAATCCTGAACTTCCTTTTATAATGACCATCGAAAGGGATTTTGAATTATAGTAAGTCCATTTGCTCTCTTCTTTAATAAACCACTTGGGTATAAATGTGCGGTATAAAATACTCTAACAATACCCCTAACAAAGCAACTGCAGTTAAATGTCTGCCCTAATAGCAGGAAGACAAGGTAGGAACATCGACTGGCAACAGCACTACCCCAAGCCAGGAGGTTCAAACCACAGTCCTTCCCTATCACGTCCTAAATGTGCCGTCTCAGCCAGATCTGCTCATTTTAGCTTCTGTTTATGAAAGACCATATCCTCCCTTTTGTTAACAAAACAGAAAGTTGCATGTAAATGTCTTGAAAACAATAAAATATAAATTAAAGGGCATCTAAAGAAGCCCTAGACTTTTTTTTAAAAAAAGCTAATTGAAATTTAAGATGTTTATCTAAATGCTGGATAATATAGGAAGCAATCACTAGATGAGATCAACGCAATTATTTCCCAGAATTAAAAATTGTCATTGCACACACACTCCATACACAGAAATAACTGGAGGTGCACATTTTCTCTATCCTCCACCTGAAATCCAGGCTCTAAAACCTTCTCTCCGGACCTCAGCCAAGCTAGCTTGGCTGACAGGATCTGCTGGGCTGCATGGGAAAATTAACAATGCCTCCTGTCCTCTCTGTCAGGAGGACAGAAGCAAGGGATACTTCTGGTTTCTTGGTCTGTTTTTATCATCCCACGATGGTAAAGCCTATTTTTTTCCTATTTAATTCAATCAGTCCAGTCGACTCTAACCACAGCTGTTAGATGAGTTATACTAGTAAGAAGCATCTAACGTCAAGTGTTTTAAAGTGAAGCTTGGCTTACCACAGAGTGTCATCAACCTCTAATACCTTTCAAAGTACCATGAAATCCCCTAGATGCTTCACAATTTTCATCCTTTTTTCTTATCTTCTAATTAAACCTGCTTTTTCTCAGGAAAAAAGAATTTTTCTTTTTCTTTCTAACTAGAATCATAACTCATTCCCGTTTATTTTTATTGCAAATGCATCATTTTGTGGTTATACAAGAGTTAAGTAGATTCTTGTAGGCCAGCTGAGGGACCTAATCACCATTTATAACCTTTTTTTTTTTTTCCACCATTGTGGTAAAACGCAGTTCAAGTGCCAGATAACTGACTTACAAATGAATTTCTGGAACACAACCTGTTTTGTAACTTGGAGACTTCTTGTAATAAAGTAGGAACCAGTGGATAGTAAAGAATAACCTGAACTCTGACTTTGGCTTGTATTTGAAGCAAGTCACACGAACTTTCTCTGATTTAGTTTCTTAAATCATAAAATGAGAAAAATTAACTTGACTTCATAAAAAAGTAAAAAATACAAGTAAAAACAATTTAAAAACGAAAACAAAAATAAGTGTTTTAAGAATGTAAATGGATTGGTGCCAGCAGGTGGCATAGTAGTTAAGGTACTAGACTCTTACAAGGCCGACTAAGGTTTGAGTCCCAGAACCAGAGGCTTGAAAACCACACTATTGCATGTGCGTGAGTGCCCAAAATCCCAAAAGGAGAGAGGAGGAGAAGAGACTGCATCAGCCACCCCCCTGGAGGAGTATGTCTCACTTTCCCTCTCTCTGTCTCGCCAGCATATGGACGCACCCTATGGTAAAAATCTTAAAAAAAAAAAAAAAAGCAAATGGATTAAGTTTAGCAGAGAAATTTCAACCTGAAGTCAAGAATGGACCCTAAAACCCATATAAAGAAAGAGCTTTTATTACTTTGCTTTGTTTTTTAAGAATTGAAAACAAATTTGTTCTATGTGATTATTAATACAGTGACAACAGCATTTATGATGGAAGCTTAAAATATGTTTTGGGTCAAAAATAAGGAGTAACTTTAGGACCAGCAGTTGGCGTAAAGGCTATGTTGCTAGACTCCCATGTAGTTGACCATGCTTTGAGTCCTGGACCCGGTGGCTTAAACTCACGTTGGGCGTGTGTGCCCAAGATCCTGAGAGGAGAATGGAGAAGAAGGGATTGCAGTATGGCTGGTCCCCCCTGAAGGGGTGATTTCTTGCTTTCTGTCTCTCTGTCTCGCTCTGTCTTTCTGGTGAGTGCACGTGCCCTATAGCAAAAACCTCTCCAAAAATTAAATAAAATAAATAAATAAGGAGTAACTTTAAAAGACGCTCATGTTGAAATCACCTGTTCTCCCTAGAGCCATAACACCCAAAGCAGACGCCAAGTTATTCTTGACACACTGGCTTAACGTGTGATGGACTCCACACCCCATATTTTACTGCATTTCCTGCTACTCGTGAACATGCCAATATCAACACATTCAGAGTCACTAATCTCATACCCCCTATTTCACCTTTTCTGCAAGCATTTTTATGTCCTGAGTGATTTAGCAGTTTGGGAGCTATGAGGTCTTTAATTAAGGACCATCTTTATATTATATTTCAAAATACTCAGCTTTTTTCTCTGAGTCCCAGTTCTTCAACACGTAGAATTCAGGGTAGGATTACTATGCGAATGTAAAAATGTTTTGAAAACCATAAAGGGCTATACATTCATAATGTGGGAGTTATCACTATTGCTTAAGTGTATAAAATTATTGATAAAAATATAATTAATACTTTCTAGCTTTCTAATCAAAATTATACTTCAAAATGGCAACTGAAACACTGAAGCTCAGAAAAAATAGCATGGTTAGTTCTGAGTTTGAAAGCTAACTTTACTAGCTGCTAACTTTGAGAACTTTGGGTCAAGGTATTTAAATTCTCTACTGCCTCTAACTCTTGGTTTCTTAAAGTTAAATTTGTTTGAAACGTAAATTGGTACAACCATCTAAGATAGCAAGGAGGCACTACTTATCACAATTTAAAATGTTTCTATCCTTTCACAAGTTTACTAGGATGTTATCCTTTGGATATACTTGAACAAGATGTAAACATGTATGTATGCATCAGAATTTTGATGCTAGCACGATCTGTAACAGTGAGAACTAGACGCAATTTAAATTATCATCAAAATGGGTTTAAATTCTTTTTTTTTTTTTTTAAAGGAGTAAGTTAGATCTAGGTATGGTGCTATAGAAAGAAGTCCAAAGACCATCAGTAAGTGAAAATAAAATTTGGCTGTAGAAAAACCTATGTAGTATGAACTCATTTGGTTAAAAAGGCGTGTGTCCATATATGTCTGTGTGTGTCCGTGTGTGCGTGCGTGAGAGTGAGAGAGAGAAGTTAGGTATATAATTTCTAGAAGGATATATGAAAATGTTAATACTGTTTCCTGCTGGAGAGCTGGACTGTGCCATTTGGAAGACTAGAAAAGACTTTTTCACATTTTACTCCATGTACGGCTAGTGACTTTTACTATAAATTTTAAGTCATTTTTTAGTAATAAAATATTAATAAAACAACATATAAAGTCTTGAGCACAGTGACTGACAATGTACAAAAGGTAATCATCACTGAAACAAAAAGAAAGAGAAACAAAATGATTTTATCTTAAAGAATAATTATACATTCTCTGGATACATTTTAAACTGTTTATCTTTTGATATATAACTATTCTTTTACAATGACCCCCTACCCAATGCAGCAAGTAATTGGATAAGACAAGAAATAAAAATGGAGCTAAGGAGTAAGAACAGAAAAATAAAAAAATATTCATTTGAAGAGTTTAAGATGCCTTATCTTCTGGTGTTCAAATTTCTGAAAACATAAATGATTATTTGTTGGACCAAAGCTATCTATAAAACAAAAGTACCATGACTACTCCTGTAATTATTTAAACAAACAGAGAAGAAATAAAGACATTTCAATCTGGTTAGAATATAGAAAGAAAAGTTATCAGTCATGTGATTAAGATTCAAAACAATTACATCCTACTGTTGTTTGGAACTCAGTAAATTCTCATCTGTAAAACATAGGAAAATCATCATTCTTCAAAAACCAAAAATAGCATCTCATTGCAAATGCTATCATATAATCAATGTAGGATTCGTTTGAACTATGGAAATTTTATCCAGCAACACACTGTATACCAAAATATGTTAATGACATATTATTTATCCAAAGGATGCAATCACACTATTTAAGTGGCTTCCAGAATACAAATACATCTAGAGTGTTAAGGGAAAAAACTCACAGCAACTACTAGGATCTCGAAGTCAGAACTGCTAGCGTGGCCAGAAAACTGCCAAGTTAAAATCTAAATGTAATACTAAAGAGAATACACAGACTTGTTCCAGTCCCCACAGTAACCACTTAGCAAAGCTATCACTATCCTTAACAAACACAGGGTTCACATAGCCTGAAGGAACATCATCTTCATCCCCATCAACAGTTACAATAGTAGACCTCTGGTATTTCCAAAGCACTTTCACACACATGACCTCACTTGAATTGATCCTTCTAATAGCTCTCAGACAAACAGGCGTGGCAGGCATGACCATCTTGCAAAAGAAAACTTGATCTGATCTAAGTAAGGTGCCCAAAGTCAATACTCATGACAATTGGTGAGGCTAGGAAGTCTGGGGCCAAGATTTAGAGAGCTTTCTGTTGAACTACATTCCATAATCTCAGATGATGTGTTTTAGAATAACCCTATGCCTCACCAGATGCTTAAACCAAATTTAAGACTAATGGCAAACTGGACCGTCAACAAGATCCCATTTTGAAACCAACCATTTTTGTCAGGAGAGTGCTGCTCCGTGGAGCATGGTTTCACTAGCTAGAATACAAAACAATAAACCAGAGCTTGCACAAGGATCATCTGCGAAAATTAAAATAGAGATTATGCTACAGTCCACTGGCAGTGGGTAACAGCCTCCAATAACATGCCCTGCTGCTGGTCCCTGGAGCACACTGTGTGTAGCAAAGGTGGGAGACAACCAGAGAATCAGGCCCAAGTCATGAAAAGATGATGCACAATTAAAGCAGGATGAATAAAACAAGCAGGGAAATGGTAACAATGACAGAGAAATAAAGGCCTGTTTTTCTAATTAAGACAGAGAAAAACGATAAATTGTAACAACAGGTTCTAACTGATAACCAAGTTTAAATATGCTTTATTTTATGACTCACATACTGTTTGCACATGGAAGTAACAGCTGGTAGGTTTTTTGTTTTTGTTTTTGTTTTGCTATAGGGTATGTACATTCACCTGAGAGAGACAGAACCAGGAAGAGGACAAGTGAGAAATCGCCCTCCAGGGGAAATATCCATGCTGCAATCTATTCTTCTCCATTCTCATCCTGGGATTTTGAGCACGCATACATACACATGTGCCCAGCATGATTTTCAAGCCATCAGGTCTGAGACCCGAACCGTGGTTGGCGATGTGGGATACAATGCCTTTGTTTTTTTAGAGTTTTTTTTTTTTTTTGCTGTAGGGCACTCGCCAGAAAGACAGAGAGAGACAGAGACAGAAAGCGAGAAATCACCCCCCAGGGGGGATGGCCACGCAGCAATCCCTTCTCCTCCATTCTCCTCTCCAGATCTTGGGCACACAAGCACACACACCCGGCTGAGTTCAAGCCACCAAGTCCAGGACTCGAACCACCGGTGGCCACATGGGATTCCAGCGACATAGCTATTATGCCAATTGTTGGTCCCATGAGATACAATGCTTTAATCACCACACCATCTGCTGGCCCCAAGCTGGTAGGATTTTAATCTTTTTAGTAAATTCACATATATAAGCCTTGTACAGTTAACAGGATAGGGCACTTTGTCTCTCTCTCTCAAGTAATCCTAGATATTAGAAGATGGGCATATAAACAGTTCTCAAGTGAGTCGTTTTCCACTTCAGATATATGTGCAGTCTGAGTAGTACTTATATCCGTTATTTACTAAACCTATTGAGTTGTCGGAAAAGTCGTGACACATTTTTGCATAGAAAAAAAATACATCGTGACTTTTCTGACAACCTAGTATTTTATTATAAAATGGTTCCTCTAAAATTGCTTGAAGCTAATCCTAAAATATGGCCTCATTTCTGATCACTGGTACCAAGCTGGTCCATTAATATTTAGTGACATGTCCAGAGAAACAAATAGCTTCTCTTAATGCCAAGAGAAACTGACACAGAAATGTACCTTAGGCATTTTCTGCTGTGGGGCTATTAAAGCTGAATGGTAGAAGGACATCAGCCAGATTTTATCTCTAGGAACATTTTCCTCTCCAAGGCTAATTATTAATAAAAACTTAAAAAAATCTTCTCACTATGTCAAACACTTTTCTCGTAATACTCCTATGAAGATATTATTAAACTCATACCAGAGAAAATTGAGGCTCATAACTTTTAATTTACTCAAATCACATTACTGGGATTCAATCCCAGACCAGTATGATTCCTCTATAGGCAAAGCGCATCCACTACCTCAAGATGACTCTAGGACAATGTCAACTTCAGCTAGCATTAAGAGGACTACTTGGAGGCTACTGACATGAAATTCCACGTGAAGGTCCACATGAAAAATAGCCTCTGAAGTCATGTTTTCCCAAGACAGTTTAAAAGAGTACAATCAGCATTCAACAGTATCAGAGACATAGGTCACTAAATTAAGGGGAGGTGTTATTCACCCATGCGTCACATGCAAATTTGGAAAAGTAACCTAGTAAACTGACCTTTGTTAGCATTCGGTATTTTGACTATTTCAAAATAATGTAATATTTTTTCAATAAAAAAAAATCAGGCTCTTTTAAGGAGCTAAAAAGGATGGTCTTAATAAAGAAATATGACCTTCCCTTCTGAGACAAATTTTCAAATTTCTCTTTGAGTTCTTGAACTTTCTACCATTAACCACTCCTCCAAGCAAAACACTTAAAGACATCTTCACCTAATCGCATATATTTTATACACTGCTAAGGACAGTACAAATTAAGGCATTATTGTTATTATGTCCCTTAAGCATAAGCTGAATACACTGGAAGTCATTTTCCTAAAGTAACAACATTAAAGTAACAACATTATCTACTTGAAGGTTGTTTTGTTGGTTTTTGTTTTGTTTTGTTTTGTTTTTTTACAAAAATTTGTAATGGTATTTATAAACAGCTTAATGATATAGAAGAAAAATTAAAATTGTTAGATAAACTCTCCCCCAGATTAATAACAAAAAAAAATTATAGAAGTAGCCTTTAGAAAATATTGTAAATATGTACTATAGCAAAAACAAAAACACTAAATTTGGAAAGCAGTATTATTACTAAAAATGAGTTATGTGGTCAAAACTGCAATTTATACCCATAGGGGTGAATGATAGGAATTTCAGGATTGTAGAAACATAAATCTCATTTTTTTCCAGATTATTATTTTTATTCTCATTATTTTTTAAACATTCAATCACTATATATCACTTTGCTTGTAAAAAGAATTTACCCAACATGAAATACTTCTCAGACCAGTCCAGTTGAGAATACTATACAAGTAATAAACCATCTCTGTGCCCCACTAATATCATACCTCTCTATTCTCTTGCTATGCTTCTCTGTACTCTTCCCTTCTCCTACCCTGTTCCACAGAGTCTTCAGCATTGCTAACTACTGCTTTTATGCCCTCCAATATTTCTATTTCTACTATAAAGTGTGGATAGTCAGTATATTTTAAGTGGATACATATAATATCTTTCTTTCATAGCCTGGCTTGCTTCACTCAGCAATAGATCCTCCATATCTGACCACTTTCTATCAAATGTCATGGTCTTGTTTTTTTATGGCTGAGTAGTATTCCACAGAGTATATGTGCCACACTTTTTCAATCCATTCATCTGTTTGTGGACATTTAGGTTGGTTCCATGTCTTAGCAATTGTGAACAATGCTGCAATAAACACTGATGTGCAAGCACTTTTCCAACTGAGTGTTCTCCTGTCCTTTGGGTAGATATCCAGAAATGGGATTGCTGGATCAAATGGTAGTTCTATTTGTAGATCTTTGAGGAACCTCCATATTGTTCTTCACAGTGGCTGAACCATTTTACATTCCCCCAACAGTGTAGGAGAGTTCCCTTTCATCACATCCCTGCCAACATTTATCACTTTTTATATTTTTAGTCTTTGCCATTCTGACAGGGGTTAGGTGGAATCTCATTGTGGTTTTATTCTGTATCTCCCTTATGCTGAGGGATGTTAAACATTTCCTCACATGCTTTTTGGCTGTTTGTATGCCTTCCTTAGAAAGATTTTTGTTCAGCTCATTTTCCCATCTTTTAATTGGGTTAATCTTTTTTTTTTTTTTTTTCCCAAGTAAGTTGCTTGAGTTCCCTGTGTATTCTGGTTATCAGTCCCTTGCCTGAGGCATATTAAACATAAATCTCATTTTTCAAATTTTGTTTTATGTCCAATGTACCTTTTATAATAGGTCTATTTGAGAACAGAAATGTGGGCTAAAATAAAGTTTATCTTTTATAATCCTGGATAAACAATGTTCATTACATCCTCTAAATACTTTCATTCTTAAATATATACTTCAAGAGCACTATTACTTTATTGTCATTTTTAAAGCAGTTTTCAGAGATATCTTTTCCAAGTTCATCCATAAAAATTATCATTCCAGGGATCAGCAGTAGGTATTACGGCTATGTCGCTGGACTCCCATGTAGTCAACCGTGGTTCGAGTCCCAGGCCTGGTGGCTTAAAACTCACGCCTGGTGCATGTGTGTGTGTATGTGTGTGTGTGTGTGTGTGTGTCCAAGGTCCCAAGAGGAGAATGGAGGAGAAAGGTTACTGTGGCATGACCAGCCCCCGCAGGGGTAACTTCTTGCTTTCTGTGTGTTTCTCACCGTCTTTCTGGTGAGTGTATGCGCCCTATAGCAAAAATCTCTCTCTCAAAAAAAATAATTATAAGGACAAGCATTTAGAGTAATGGCTATGTCGCTGGACTCCCATGTAGTCGGCCACGGTTCATGTCCCGGACCCCGTGGCTTAAAACTCATGCCAGGCACGTGTGCGTGTGTAACCAAGATCCGGAGAGGAGAAGAGAGGCAAAGGGATTGGGGCGTAGCCATCCCCCATGGGGGGGCGATTTCTCGCTTTCTGTCTGTATCTCTCTGTCTGGCAAGCGCACGCGCCCTATAGCAAAAACCTCTCCAAAAAAAAAAAAAATTATCATTCCATACAATATTCACCACTTGTCTCCACACTCATAAGTACATAAGCATCAGTGCCTGAGAGACAGAAAAAGAGAGAGAAGGTCTTCTGACATTTTAAAGTTCCTACTTCAGAGGGCCACCAGATGGCATGGTGGTTAAGGGTTGGATGACCACATGGCTGACCACTGTTCGAGTTCCGGACCTGGCGGCTTGTTTTCTCACTTGCCCTTTCTCTCTCTCTCTCTCTGTTCCTCTCTGGTCAAATATAAATAAATAAATAAAGTTAAATAAAAAATTTTTAAAGAAAGTTCCTACTTCAAATGAGTTAAATTCCTCTAAGTTGTACGAATTTTCTCTTGAATTCTAAGTCTACAGAATTATGCTAATTTATATATGCAGGAATACAAAAATAAAACTAGAGAACCTTTCTATAATCAGAAATGTCAAATAAAACATTGTTTTTCTAAAAAAATCAACAAATCCAACTGTAAGCAGTTATCTAACCTAAGAAGCAGTGAAGAGATTCATCTAGATTTTGCTACAAGTCTTGAAGAAAATGCAATAAATACAACAAATGTTCACAATATTACAAGTTTATAACAAGTCTCAACCCTGGCTAAAACATTAGAATGCCTTTGATAATTAAAAAACAGAGAGAGAGGCTAGCAGGTGGCATATGATAAAGGTGCCGGATTTCCACATAGTTAGCCACGACTGGAGTCTTAGACCCAGCAGGTTGAAACTCACCGGGCATGTGTGTGTCCATGCCCAAAACCCTGACAGGAGAATAGAGCAGAAGTGACTGCGGTGTGGGCATTTCCCCTGGGAGGTGACTGCTCACTTTCTCTCTCTCTGTTTCTCTCTGTGTCTCTGGCAAGCACACATGCCTGTAACAAAACTCTCTCTCTCTCTCAAAAAAAAAAAAAAAAAAAAAGAGACAGAGGTTCTAATTTAATTCATATTATAAAGAAATATGTCAGCATTTTTTTAAAGCTTCCCAGGTGACTCTAATATGCAGTCAGGATTTAAAACCACTGATTTCTACTTTATATAATAAACCCCAATCAATTTGTAAGACCAAGTACCTGTCACTCAAAATATCTGCCATTTAGAAAATACTGCTGGAGGGACTAGCAGTTAGCATAATGGCTATGTCGCTGGACTCCCACATAGTCGACTGCGGTTTGAGTCCTGGATCCGGTGGCTTAAACTCACGCCAGGCACATGAGCATGCGTGCCCAAGATCCCAAGAGGAGAATGGAGAAGGGATTGCGGTGTGGCCATCCCCCCTGGGGGGGGGTGATTTCTCCCTTTCTGCCTCTCTGTCTGTCTCTGTCTGTCAGTCTAGCGAATGCACACTCTCTATAGCAAAAAATCTCTCCAAATAAATAAATAAAGAAAGAAAGAAAGAAAGAAAAAACTGCTTGAAACACTGAATACTGCTACATATTAAACCACACTGAGAACGGGTACTCCCTGTTAATTGTCCTTTACAGTATTTAACTACTCTTACTTATTTTCTTTTGGGTACAGTGAAAAGGGGTTTCATCCACAGCACTTGTAAGGGTGAATAGCGAGGGTGCAGCCAAGAGAAAGCCTTCAGAAGACATCAGCGCAAGTGAGACAGGGGTGCAGAATTTATGTGAACAATGTTATGGGAATGGAAAATGAATCGTCACATAGCCTGAGTTAATTACAGAGCATCTGAAGAAGACAATTAGGAAATAGCTCATTTAATTAATGGGTTTATTTATTAATAACTCTCAAGAAAAAGTATATCTTCAACCTCTGGTCAATCTCTAAAATGAGCTGGAACTCCTTTAATAAAAGAGTATGTTTCCTAAAATTCCATGCCAGAAACAAAATTTTTTAAAAAATTAAAAGATTTCTGGTTACATTTTAAGTATCTTAAACTTTTCAAGTCTAGGGTCAGACAGCCTCCAGATACCAGACCTGCTTTCTAACCTCACATTCCCGCCAAATAAGAATTACAAGATGCTTTGATAATAAACAGGACCCTCAAGATGTGATAAGTCTGTCTTTAGGCCATGAGATTTTGGATGAAACTATTTTGCCTTAACTAAAAATCATAAATGGGCAGCATTACAATTGAGCAATCTAATGTATCACTATAGCTCCTCCCCAGTAGAAACCGGATCATGTTACTGAGCTTAACTAATGTTGTTGAACAGATAACAAGCATGTCTAAAGATACCATGAATGTTTAATACTTCACACGTCTCTAAACCTCAAAATTTAGCAGCCTGAAGGAAAAAACCATCACTGAAGTAAATCAAACGAAGAAAAGTCTACTCCCACATATTGTGAGGCAAAAGAATGTAAGAGAATCTTAAAAATGTCTTTCATAAAGCCAAAAATTGAGATCAATCACTATAAAGCACTTAAAAGTTGTTTGACTTAGATGGTAGTGTGTTGTTTTTTAATACAACGCTTAGAATTATCTAAACTTTTCCCACAAATGCTAAGGCCCCACTCCCTGCTGTTTTGTGAAGTTTGAGAAGTAGCAAATCAAATTTCCTAGAGCAGTTCTCCAAATGGGTTCTTCCCTGCAGAGTCCAGCAAATAATGTCTCAAGGGTATCCTTTCGTCTGCTGAGCAACTAGGGAAACATCACTCAAGGTATTTGTATGAAACACAATTAAAGACATCCTGAGGTTTGCTTTAAGCTTAGAAAAACATTCAATTTATAAAAACTTTTTTTTTCTTACTTGAACTGGATCAGTAAATTAACTCTTAGTAAGAGCCTGAGTGCAACTTTCATAAATCTTTTTTCATTCCTTGTAAAACTTATCACTACAAATGCTTGCAAATTCTTGTATCCACTTTCTTGAATATATAGAATGAGCCAAAATTATATTTACTGTTCATGGAAGATTCTTGTTTTTTCACAAAGATAATTAAATTACATTTTACTTAAATAGGTAAATGTTATTATTTAGCAATCACATAATAAGCACCTACTATATTCCTTGTGAATAGTATTCCTGGAATCTAATATGTGAGCCTCAATACATAAGCCTACTTAAGAGTGATTAAAATATGAAAACAGAAATTAAGAGGGAGAGAACAAAGAGCCACCCTCCTCCAAGTCTAGTTTTTCTGATTTATTTTACTTGTTTTGTTTTATACCTTTTACAAAAGGCTGATAAGCTAAGCAGTTCATTGTCTTGATCCTAAACAAAACTTCCTGTTTCAAAATGTGACATGAATTGAAATTTTTAAAAAAACAGGAATGTTCATACAGTCTGTCTGTCAAGGCTATCTATCACCTCCACTGAGTTATAAGAATCATACAGTGAAAACAATTAGATCCAATCCCAGAACTTGAAGCAGTTAGAATGAAAAGTTAAAAAAAAAAAAAAAAGAAAAAGAAAAGAAACTGATGCACAGCAAACACTGAAAAGCTGATCTTCCAAGACCTGCTCTAAAGGTTCAATGTGAACAACGAAGACAAGAGTGGGATTAGATTTAAATACAGGGTGAATCAATTTTATAATACATATCATCTCCTAGACTGAGGCAAGGTTATCATGTGTTTTCTAAACTGCTTTGTAGGTCAGTCATTTCAGACATTTAAACATTACACATTTTTCATATTCAATGTAAATAGTTCATGTTCACGATTCGTCAATTCAGGTCTAAAATGTAAACTACATAAATCATGGAAGGTACATGAAAATATTCTGCATTGTTTTTGTATATTACAACAAACAGTTCCGAATGAGTGTAACTCAATAAATCATTCCAATATTCAGCATTTTAGCAATGAAAGCACTTTGAGATAGTCTGTTGGAGATTTAAGACTTAAAAAAAAAAAAAAACTGCTACAAGTAATAATACTTACTAGTATAGAGTGTACTTACATAGTTTGGTGATTTCCTACCCATCAAAGAAAACAGAATTTTCTAAATTATAAATATTATGATGTAAACTAATATTGTGGGTTCAAAAAATCCTATCTCATTTGTTTTCTTTCAATTAAAATAACTTTCTGTAACAGAAAATGTTTAGCAAATTGTAAAGTGTGTTCTCTATTTCTCGCATTACCACTGAAGAAAGGGACTTAAGATTTATCAATGGTGCATAGGAAATACCTCAGTTTCACCCAATTTTTGTTTAATTTAAAAAAACTTTTATTTTATTATCAGAGATAAAAATATTTCACAACTTAAACTAGTTTAAATTGTTCTGTCAGTGACATACAAATGATTAGTCACATATAAATTATCCATTCTCATTTTAAACAAAAGTTAATATGGCAAATACATTCTGACTTGTACTCTAAGTAGTTAATACAGTCATAACATAGTTACAATTAAAATATATACAATGCATGAAACATTTAATCAACTCAAGTACAACTTGTGGGTGTGTACCATGCTATGTATTTGAAAGGAATTTTGCTAAGACTTATACTGGCTGCTGGAGCTTAGTTCCTAAGTAGGTTTCATCACCAAACTCCTCTGTTTACAGTTTGGATGTTGCTAATAATTTATTATTTTCTTACGGTATTAACTAACCAATGATTAAAGTGATTCCTATGATTCTACATTTATTTTTCTTTTAACTAGTAATCATAGAAGCACTTATTTCTGATTTTTCCTTATTTAGATGGTAAATAAAAAAATCTCAAACTACAAAATAAGATAAACTACTTTAAATCTTAGGCTTCTTTCCAACTTCATAAAGGAAGCACATTTTAATAAACTTAAATAGCTGATCTTACCTTGCTGTGCTAGACTAATTCAAATAAACTTCACAAGAGATTAACACATTAAAATGCCGTTCCAAGTTTACATAAAAAAAAAATTCACGATGAGCTGGAAATTTAAAAATACAATCCTAGAAACAAAGTTCAGTTTTGAAATAAATTCTCCCAAAGCAACAAATTCATAGATATAGAAGAGGCAAGAACAAATGTGTTACCTTGATGTTAAAAGAGGAAACTTCGCTGGCTGAGTTTGGTCTGCAAATGATTGCAATAGCAACAGCCTGAACTGGCTGCAGGAACACAGCACAACAGAAAGCAATGAGTCCGCCAAAGCAGCTCCACAGAGTGGCAGGACAGACTGGATGACAAGCACATGCAGATCGGTTTGAATTAGGCATGTTAGGGGGCTGGAACTTGCAGTGTTTGCTCTCCTATAGGACAGGAGAGTTTTCTCCTACTTAACCCCTCAGGGCAAGGTCTTAATAATGGTAACAGCTGGCATACAGAGGGGCTTGATCTGAGCACAAGGTCAGCAAGCCAGGATATGAAGGTGACATGTAATTTCTAGCCTTTTCCTGCTTCTACAGGGAAATTGCACGAACGACTGTTTTTAGTTATAACTTCCTTTGATCTTTTGGATTTTAAGTTACTTAGTAGATTAAAGCCATGTTAGCTGATATTATTTGCTTGCTTAGCCTAACTTAAGTGTTACAGATTGAGTTTTCTGACACATAGAGCTACTACATTTAAACTAACACAAATAAACACCCAATCGTGTTTATTTCCAAGTTCCAGGGATTCTTGTGCTTTTTTCACGAATGACTCTGAGACCCTGCTTTGAGGGCAGGTTTTTTAACAGTTCATAGTTTTAAGAGGCATGGCCTTCCTTTTTAAAAAAGGAAAGTATTAGTCAAAACAGTCCTAAATGTTTTTCTTCATTTTCCTAAACAAAAACAGCAGTTTGTTAAATGAATTTGACACTGACTTCTATAAATGTATGGCCCTGGTGATGTCAGTACGTAAAACCCCACAACCACAACATAAAATCCTGGTAAATACCTGCAAACAAATGCTTTAAACTTACAAATGATATTCTTAGCAAATAAGTGATCATTTATTGAAACCGTGAACTCTAACTCCTCATAAGTTTAATAGTAAAAATGTAGAAACAATTCTTTTAGCAAGATGTTCTGATTAATTAAAAAACGATAGCACTTTCAAAATTTTAAAAGCAGAAGCAAAGGGAGAAAGTTGATAAAATTAGACCTCCTCAAAATAAAAAACAAGTATAGATCAAAGGACATTAAGAAACTTAAAACAGCTCACAGAATGGGAGAAAATAAGTATTGCACATCATGTATTTAAGGGTCTAGTATTCAGAATATGTTAAAAACAAACAAACAAACAAAAACCCTCTTACAATAAAAAGTTAAATAATCCAATTTTAAAAAGGGCAAAATCTTGGAACTGACATTCCTACAAAGATACACAAATGGCCAATAGGAAAGTGAAAAGATACTCAACATCATTAGTGATTTAGGAAAATGTACATCAAAACCACAATGAGATGCCACCTCATATCCACTAGGATGGCTATAAAAACAATTTACAGAAACAAAACAGAAAGTGTGTTGAGGATACAGAAAAACTGGAACCCTTAGTACCCTGCTGGTAGGAATGTAAAATGCTATAGCTACTGAAAAAGCATGTAGCGGATCCTCCAATAATTACACATAGAATTACCATATGATCCAACAATTCCATTCTTAAGTACAGTTGATCCTCACTAGTTGGGGCCTCTGTATTTGTGAATTCATCTACTTGCTATAATTTATTTGTAACCCCAAAATAATCCTTTTGGTGTTTTCACGTCATTCAGACATGTGAGTGAGAGTGGTGAAAATTTTGAGTTATCAAAAGCACAAGGATCCAGCTGAGATCAAACAAGACAATGCTCTTGTGCACAGTGTCATACTGAAAATTAGTATCCCCTTTTGATCTAGTTAGTACCATGCTTTCCATATTCTAGTTTTTGTTGGTGATTTTACAGTTCAAAATGCTCCCTAACTATAGTGCTTAAGCACTGCCTAGTGTTTCTAAGTGCAAAAAAGACTGTGATGTGCCCTAGAAATACATGTGTTTCATAAACTTTTTCAAGCATGAGTTACAAGGTGTTAGATATGAGGTCAGTGTTAACAAATCAGTAATTTGTGTAAGATAAGGTATCTCATAGTTCAACTGTTAAGGAAGCCAGTCCCACATTGCCAACCATGGATTGAATCCTGGCCCCCGAATTTTGAAAATCATACCAGGTGAATGTGTGTGTGCCCCAAATCCCGAAAGGATGAAGAAATGGAAGAAAAAGGATTGCAGAATGATCACACCACACTGGAGCATCCTTTCTTCATTTTTTGCTCTCTTTGCCCAGTGCACATGCCCTCTGGCAATCAAAAAGGAAGAGAGGGACCAGCAGTTGGCATAATGGCTATGTCGCTGGACTCCCATGTAGTCGACCGCAGTTTGAGTCCTAGAACGGTGGCTTAAACTCACGCCGGGTGCATGAGTGTGCATGCCCAAGATCCCAAGAGAATGGAGGAGAAGGGATCACTGCATGGCCATCCCCCCCAGGGGTGATTTCTCGCTTTCTGTCTCTCTGTATCTCTCTGTCTTTCTGGCAAGTGGATGTGCTACACTTACAGCAAAAAACCTCCCCCCCCAAAAAAAAAAAGAAAGAGAAAGAGAAACAAAAACTATATATATAATTACATAGAAACATATGTAAAACAAGGTTATGTACTCATCAATTGATGAATGTGTCATCAGAGATTCATATGAATCTACTCTTACATCTCTTCTAGGAGTAATGATTCAGTATTTGCTAATTCAGCGTGCATTGCAACTTTATGGACTTAACTACCATAAATAATGAGAATCAACTGTACTCAGGAAAATTGAAAACAGAAGTTCATAGAAAAATTTGCATGAGAATATTCATAGCATTATCCATAACAGTCAAAAAATAGAAACTTAAATGTTCACCAACAAATGAACAAACAAAATGTGGTATATCTAAAAGGAATATTACTCAGTCACAAAAACAATGAAACACTGATTACATGGACGAACTTTAAAAACACTGTGTTAAATGAAAGCCAGAAACAGAAGGTCACATATTGTGATTCCATTTATATGAAAAATCTATAAAGACAAAAGGTAGATCAGTGATTTCCAGGGGTTAGGGAGTGAGAAAAGGAAATGGGGAAATGACAGCTTATAGGAATGGAGTTTCTTCTTATGTGATGAAATGTTCTAGAATTTGCTAGTAGCGATAGGTGCATGACCTGTGAATGCACTAAAAGCCACTGAATTGTATACTTAAAAACTTTGAATTTCTCAGTATGTGAGTTATCTCAATTTAATAAAATAAGGAAGGTATAGAGTTTGAGCCACTAGACTGGTTCTTGAAAGTACACCAGAATTCCCTGCAGGGCTGGTGAAAAACCAAGATTACTAGGTCTCATGCCCCAAAATTCTTATTCTGAAGGTCTTGGTTAAGGCTAGAAAATTACTTTTCTAAAAAGTCCTTGGGTGGTGCTGATTCCACTGGTCTGGGACCTACATTTTAAGAACTACTGTGTTAAGACAATGTCTAAGATCCTTTCTGCAGGGTAGGAAAAGTACCTGTCAACTCTGTATTTCCTAAATTTACCTGAAACAGAGCCCATATATATAGCATGGAGTATTATAATGCCAAAAACTTTCCAAGGCAAAAGGAATTAAAGAATTAAAAAGAAAATAAAGGTATCTGAACATTCTTTGATCATCTGAGCAGTACTTTTGTTTCGTTTATTCATTAGTCTCATTTCTCTGTGCTTATATTTGCAAGAAATGTAAGCAAAGATTTTAGAGTTGTTGATCCCATAAATTACTTCAAGAAACTCCTAACATTAGTTAAAGTATTTCAGAAACCAGGGGGCCATCGGGTGGTATAGTGGTTAAGGTGCTGGACTTCCATATGGTCATCACAATGAGTCCCATACATGGTGACTTGAAAACATGCTGGTCATGTGTACGTGCATGCCCAAAATCCCAGGAGGAGAACGAAGGAAAAGGGATGTGGCATGACCACCCTTCCTGGGGGAGGGGAGTGATTTCTCACTTTCCCTCTCACTGTCTCTGTCTCTCTCCAGCAGGCACACACACCCTATGGCAGAAACCTAAAAAGTATCACAGAAACCAAAAACCTGAACACTTCCAACTTACAAACTTGTAAATTCTCACATACATTGTTTAGCAAAATTACTGGTTGGTATGTCTATTTAAAAATGTGGAGTCCAGGTTCAAGTACATTGCTGGTACTGTCACATGGAATATATTATTACTTTCTAAAAAACAGACTGGATTCGTTCCAATCACTTCAGTATGTTTCTCAATATATTACTTAGATGGAAAAGGAAACTGCTTGAGACATTACAAAGTTCAAATATCCTCTGAAAATGATTCATTTTTATTTTTTTCTTATATCATGTTATTTAGATTTCTTTCTTCATTATTAGGAAGACAAAAGAGTACAAAGAAGGGAGAAGAGAGGCCATTGCTGGCAGGAGAGGCACAACACTTAGAACTTCTTAAAAAGTGAAGAAAAAAATAGCTGCTGATTAATAAACTTGTTCTCAGCTGAACATAGTCCAAAATGGAATTCCAAATTTTGATCAACATGGAGAAATAGTGTCTATTTATCTTTCTTCTTGGTTGAAATGTCAAAACAACTATGCCTAAGTAAACTGTGGTCTTAGGTAGACAGTAGAATACTGTTTCTTTTTTTTAATATATGATTACGATTTACTGTGATTAATTAAAGTGTTTGAACTTTAAAAAAATGTACATTTTATCTTATCAGGCTTATTTTCTGTCTAAGCCATGACATTGGAACCACTGCTTCTCATTTTAATATTTTTAAGTGTAATTTCTTTTGTATTTTAAAAAATTTTTTATACATTCAATCACATTATTTAGCTTACAAAGTGAACATTTCAATACGTGAACATTTCTTCCCAGTCCATACTGTATTTTAATGTTTCCGGAGTACACATTTTTAGATTCCCACTGAAGATCTCAGACCAGAACACTATACCACACAGCGTATAGGCCAGTACAAGAATCAGTGGGGACTTGAAGTACAGCCTCAGTACTATCACTCACACGGGTCATGTCATCTTGAACTGGTCATTTACTCCAGTAGTCTCTTAACTACAAAATCCAAACAGATGAGACCATCTCACAGGTCCCTCCTGGCTCTGAATTCAGTTTCTATGAACTGGGATACTACTGTAAAGAGATCAAATAAATTCCAGTTTTACTATTCAAATTTGGATTAGTTAAGAAAAGAAAGACTAGGGACCAACAGAGATGGCGAACAGTTAAGTTGCTACACACTCCCACATGGACCACTGTGGTTCAAATCCCAGACCCAGAGGCTTGAAACTCATGCTGGCATGTGTGCATGAATGCCCAAAATCCTGAGAGGAGAATGAATGAGAAGGGATTACAGCATAGCCATCCCCACATGGTGTGATTTTTTGCTTTCTCTCTGTCTCTCCAACTAGCATACACACCCTATAGCAGAAATTTCTCAAAAAAAAAAAAAAAAAAGGAAAGAAAAGAAAGAAAGACTACTCAAAATTCAGTTAGTAAGTTTAGAGCAAAGACCACGTTGTAAGAGAATTAGAGCTAAATAAATAAATAAATCACAGGACACTGATATCCCTTTCTATGAATTGGAAATAAGCCCAACAGTCCTGCATATTCCGCTCACCTTACAACCTTTTTTAATTTATATTTTTAAAACTTGTACTTCATGATTGTACATCTTTATAACTCATAACATTGTTTTTGAAAGAATGCATGTAGTACATGACCATTAAAGATATTACTATACACATCTTTTTCTACAGAGTGCTTTACATTATTTTTTCTGTGACATTTCTTAATCTTATGGCTTATTTCTCATCTCATTTCCTGTTGAAAATTTGAAAATGTACATTCTCCTCTCTGGAGGTCTCTCAATGCTGCTGTGACCCTTCCTGCCTAGCATTGGTTCTCCCCTGGAAAGGCCCACAGGGACTACCGAGTGTCGTTCCCATGCTCCCTACCTCAAGCCTCTCAGGAAATAATGCTTCTATTTTATGAAAAAGAATGAAACTATGCAATCATGGGTTTCTTCAAACACTAACTCTACCTCCAGCTAATCTCTCACAATGTCTGACCCTCTTTCCTGAATTACTTACTTACATACTAGATCTTCGTTCCCAGTAAGGTAGCCAGGAGCCACATGTGGCTATTAAATTTTAAAATATTTCACGTTAAATAAAATAAAACTTTAGTGCTTTAGTTGCACTAGGCACCACGTTTCGAATGCTCCACAGCCACATGTGGCTGGTGGCCCCCCAATGCGATGGTGCAGAGAGAACTTCGGTCGTCGTAGTTTCACCGCACAGCACACAGCACGGCTTGGCTCTGTACCATCCCATTTCCTTACTGTCTCATTCTCCCTCAAGTCCATCCTCATCCTTACTTCTTTGCCAACACCTTTATCTACTTACAAAAAATGTTTGGTTTTTCTCCTGGTCTAAAAAATTCCCTTCCCTTGGTCTGCTAGTCCTTAGTCTACCCTTTCACTGCCAGATGATAATCGAGCCTCCTCCCATCTCATTCTTTCACTGCTCACAACAGAACCCACCAACTGCTAACTCTGAAAATGAAATTCAATGGTCCTTTCTCAATACCCATTTTCTTTACAGTTCTTAATTACCCAACCTTGCTGGTAATACTCCTTTTTCCATGCTCAATTTCCAACATTTTCTACCTCTTTAACCTCTATTCCATTTTCTTGCCAGATCCCCTTAATTGTATTATTCTAAATGCTGAGCAATATCCAAGAGTTTTGTCCTTTGTCCTTTCTGCTCTGTTTCCTGACTATATCACATTCAGTTTCTAGTCTACATTCTATTTCTGCAGCTTCTACTGTCTTGGGACATTTCAGTATGTATGTCCTGCCAGCAGCTCAAACTCAGTATTCTAAAATATAAATGATCTCATCATCCACAAATAACTTGTTTTCCCTATTTCTACCCACTCTGTCAAGTAAACTCCAAATTTTCACTTAACTTATTGAGCACTTCATTTGTGCTGTATCTTGAGGTAGGTCACCTTTGATCTTTACACCACTGTGCATCCTGGTTCGTTCATTCTCAAGTGTTGGCCATTGTCACATATACCCATCCTTTCCATCACATTCCCTCTGCTACTTTCTTAGCTTAACTTTCCACTGAATTACTGCAACAGCCTAATAGACGTAACCTTATCTACAGTTTCCTACTTTTCCAGTGGAGCAAAATAGAGCTTCTAGATTTATCAACATGAGAGAGAGATCTGATCAAGCTCTCTCCAGTCCGGGTGCTCCATGCCTATTTAGTAAAGTAAATATCTTAGGTGGCGTCAAAACCCTCCACCATCTGGGCCCTTTCCCATCCCACTCAATGTCCTTGCCAAACAACTGCATTTATTCCTAAGAAGCCTGCACACATATCCTCATGCTTACTCTAGCCCTTCTACCAGCAATGACCTTTGTTCATATTTCCAACTGCTACAAGCCCATCCATTCCTTACCACACCTGGCAAATAGCATGCCTTCCATAAAACCTTTGCTGAGTACCTAAGCCAGAAATTCTCTCATCCTAATCTAAGTTATATAACCCTGAGATCTCTGTTACAGCCCTTGACACATGTCTATGTGGTTTTTTTTTCTTTTCTTATCAGTCATTTGTATCTCTTTTTTTTACCATCTTGACCCACATGAAAAGGCTCAGACTCTATTAGCATCATCCTTCTATCCCTTAGAAAGGGTATAAAAGGACATTATATTATGCACTGCATCAAATATTTTACATGATAAATGTTTACTGAATGAATTATAATTTGTTCCTATTATATATACTTTATTGAACAGAGTAAATTTAGTACTGAAATGTGGCCTGCAAAACAAAATCCAGTATACAAAATCCTGCTTTCCTATTGATTTATATGGGCTCCAGGGGGCAATATGGCTGTAAGAATAAGAATAGCCAAGACTCAATATAATTTAAGTATGGCTGCAACATGTTGCAATATTCTCTGCTTTTTTATTCTGAATAATCAACTGCTACTGAATAATAAGGACTAACAGGAATTGTTTTTTCAAGCTTTTCTCTAACTCAGTAGAGGACAGCCCAGAAGCTAACAAGCTTGTTCTTGGACAGTTTTTAACATTTCATCTTGTTTTGTTTCTAAGGTAGGATTTTCTTGGCAGTCACAGAACTATTGTTAAACAATGAAAATAAATAAGTTTGCCCACAAAATAAGCCATTAAAGGTAATAGCCTATAGACTTTCTGTAAACTTGCCAGTTGATCTAATTTTAGCAAATACTATTTCTGTGATAAAGTGTCTTGGAAATAATTGAATTGTGGAGAATCTTAGTTTTTATTCACTATATCCTTCTCTTGATTCAATTAAAAACTAGGCAATTACATGGATTTTTATCAATAATATAGAAATTATTTTGAGCATAGAGAATGAGATTTACTTAATACTAATCTATATACTACCAAAATTTTAAGAGATCAGAAATGAGGTATATATTTTAAAGTAAAAATCAGAGACATCAGTAGATTTTAGACAAAAGATAATCTTTTACTTTTCTGTGGGAAAAAAAAAAAAAGAAAACTGACTATTCAATGTTTAAAATAAAAAGCAAAAATACCAGCCTTCCTTCACCTAACCAAAGAATTACTATTTAAAAACTTTGGGTTCATAGGCCAGCAGGTGGTATGGTGGTTAAGGTGCTGGATACCATATGGCCTACTTGGTGGTTCGAGTCCTGGACTTGGCAGCTTGAAAAACACATTGGGCACATGTGTGTGTGTGCACAAAATCCTGAGAGGAGAATGGAAGAAAAGGGACTGCAGCATTGCCACTCTCCCAGGGGTGATTTTGCCCTTTCCTTCTGTCTCTCTCTAGTGAGCATACATGCCCTTGGGCCAGCCCCATAGCGTAGTATTCAAGGGTCGTACGTAAAGAACTGGATCTCAGACAGCCAACTGCAATTGGAATCCCATTCCAGGGGCTTCAAAAACAAGCTGGGCATGTGTGAGTCCATGCCCCTGGCTCCTGAAAGGGTAGGTGAATGGAGGAGAAAGGGTGTGGTATGAGTTAGTTCCACTGGGGTCATGAGGCAGGATGTATTTTCTTTTTTTCTCTCTCTCCTTGGTGACTGCATGTGCCTTCTGGCAATTAAAATCAATCAATAAATAAACCTTCTTTTGTAACTGCTAATGCTTTTAGCACTTTTTTTTTTTTAATTACTCAATTCTGTATTTTTGGGTTTGCATATTTATTGTGATTTCTGGTTTACATATAGTCACTGCAGATTTCTGTAGGGTTTAATATGGCTTTTTTTTTTCTTCCTTTTGTATTTAGTTTTTTTTGCTATGGGGCATGCGTGCTTCTCGGAGAGACAGAGAGGGAAAGTAAAAAAGCACCCCATTGGGGTGGGGGGGATGGCCTTGCCAAAATTCCTTCTCCAGTCTTCCCTTAGGATTTTGGGCCCACATGCATACATGTCTGGCATATCTTTCAAACTATGGCTCCAGATCTTGAACCACACAGTCACCCAGGTGGGATCCAACTGCCTTAACCACCATGCCACCAGTTGGCCCTAGTATGATTTTTTCAAAGCACTCATACAGTGTGTAAAAATTGTATCATGGATATACACACAGTGATCTTTTCAACACTGAACATTACATTGTACTGTACACAACTGATAATAGTTCTACCAGGGGGAAGGATATATTTTAAATGTGAAAACTCAAGCAAGTCAGTTTATTATAGGTTTCACACCGGAATTTGGGTGGACATTTTGTCTTTAACAATATCTTTTTCTCCCACACAAAGTATAATGTTATGTTTTAGGGGAGGACAGAAAGCTCAGATTTGATAGTTTTATACCAAAAACAAGCTGAATTATTTCAGCCATAACAAAATAACTAGATCATCTCAGAATATAATCTTGTGAAGTGCAATGATTTAAAAGCAAAGCATAATACATCCACAGGCTTTGGAGAGTTCCCAAAATATTTTTGGTTTGCAATATAGGATTTCAAAATGAGATATTTTACTTTTACAACAGAAACCCTTGGCAAGAGATCTCCTTCAAGAACGAAGACCACTATGTCTTGACACTAATCTAATTAGAACATTCTCTTAATGGTTTCAGTTGTATTGTTACCAAACTGAAAATGAACATAAATGAATATGTTATGCATATATTGAGAGGGTTATGACTAATGAAGTGAAACTTTCCGTCAGTCAAACATCATGTACTTACGGGGAAAGTTACACTTTCCTCATGTCATGAAATAAAGACACACGTAAGTTAATTTTCCAAGTTAGACTTTATAGGAAAATAAACTGTTAAATGCAAACAAACACCTGTCTCATTGCTAAAGGTTTAAATTAAGCAATACTGTGACGTATCACATTCTTGGATATAAAATGAAGCTGTATGGAAAAAAGCACATAAAAATTCAAATCCCGCTTTATTATTTATACTTCTTGTAATATGTGATAATATTACTTTTGGCAAGGAAAGAACCCTGAACTATCCAAACTCTAAGATAGAAGACATTAGGGTTAAGAATTTTACAAATGTAGAGGGAGTTGTTTTATATGATGAAAACACAAGCATTAGTTATTCAGAAGTTCAAACAGTTCAAAATTATGAATGTCATGCTATATCTGGCTTTAGAAGTTTGTTTATATGAAATGAAATTCTTCAAGATGACTGTAAAAAGATAAGAAATAAAGCAATGAGAAAGGAGTAAAGACATTTATTCATATCAGAATCTTAGTTTATGAGAAATATGCTCAAGTATTTTACTTAGGCCTCGAAAAAACCTTTTAAAATATTTCAACATAGCAGTGTTGTTAGGCTGAAACCATAGGCCTGGTTGAAAGAATATGTCTATAAATGGGACACCCTTAGGAATTAGGTCATAGAAGGTAAAGGGCTACATATTTAAGGGCAGCATGTCACTAAACTCAGCAAACACCACTTCAAAAACACTGAAAAGAAAATCCCACGACGGTTGTGCTCCAGGATCAGTCTCTTCCAGACCAAGCTATGTTTCTCACATTCATGGCAAATGCCAATGCTGAAAGCCAAGAAGGCAAGTCCTAGTTGACTGATCATTCTCAAATGTCTTTTGTGGGCTGTCACACAGAATGGACCTCCTGGGCGCAGGTCAGTAAACTTTCCAGTCCCGGTGTTGTGAAGTGTGGATACAACACGGTAGCTGTCCCAATGCCTGTATCAAGTCACCATAGGTGTGCTGTGATGTGTGCTGCTACACCACATACTCCACCCACAAAAGACCCCGAATGTTACAACTGGGGCTAGATAAAGCCTGCCACAACTTGAACCACCTTAAACTATCTTTGAGAAGAAAAATCCATGGGTTTGTCTGTTGGCCTGTTCCAGGCACTCAAACAGGATCAGAAAATTTCTGATAAAACTATAAGGAGGAAATAACTATAATTATAGCTAATATAATGTAACTTCTATTCCTGGGACCAGCAGATAGCATAATGGTTACATCGCTGGACTCCCACGTAGTCGACTGTGGCTCAAGTTCCGGACCCAGTGACTTAAACCTCATGCCAGGCACATGTGCATGTGTGCCCAAGATCCTGAGAGGAGAATGAAGGAAAACGAATTGAGGCATGCCCATCCCCCCAGAGGGGGATTGGATTCCTCACTTTCTGTCTGTCTATCTGTCTGTCTCTTTCTCTCGCTCTCTGGCAAATGCACTCACCTGATAGCAAAAATCTCTCTCTAAAAAAAAAGAAAATACTTCTATTCCTTTATAATAGAAATCATAACCTAATCTTAGAATAAAAACTACTATGGTCAATAGGTAACAGGCACTGCTTTACAACAAAGCAATTTGTAAGCAAAGAAACGCCAAAGGAGATGAGTGGCCCAGTCCCATAACTTAATTGCTAAGCACTGTGCATAGAGAGCTGGAACCCACTTGGCTGACTGGTTTGAATCCTGGCCCTGGCAGCTTGAAAAACAAGAAGAGTGTATGAGTATGTGACCAAAATCCTGACAGCATGGAAGAGCAGAGGAAAAAGGATTATGTCATGACTGTGGCCAATGGGAAGGGAAGGTTCCTCTCTATCTCTCCATTTCTCTGGTAAGTGCATGTGCCCTTTGGTAATAACAATTCAAAAAGAAAGGAAAGGGAGCTAGGCATTCTGATACGTTGATTACAAAGTAACAAAAAAATGGGCTTATATAATTATTAGCAGCAGGAAACTATTTTGATTTACTAAGCAAGTCATCATCTTAGCATTTTAAGTTTTGTTAGTGACAGGTTATCACTAAAAGGACCTTTTGCCTTAAAATTAAACAGAAAAGAGATACTTATCACAACGTTATTAGTGATACTCAGTATTTAGACTTGGCAAAAATCACGAATGTGTCTTATATAAGATAATGAAAACTGGAGGAAAAAAAAAAATGGAAGAGCCAGAGAAAAACAATTAGTAAGTTCTATGTTTTCTTCCTAAGTTAAGGCATTTGCCTTGGTTAGTCACCCAAACAGTTTTTGTTTCTTGGACATCTTTGTCAGTAACCAAGAATTCCTAAGTATGTACTCTACTTAATACCCTCAAGTCACATTCCCTTACGCATTACAGACAACAAAGCCCTCAACCACAACGAAGGAACACGATGCACTCCCCCTTCCCATCCCTGTGGGGCCGTCAGCAATGCAGTATTCCTTCCTCTGCCAAGTCCAATGCCTTGGTAATACATGTCCGCACCCTGCTGACTCTGCAAGGAATCAAATCCAGCATGAAGGATCAAGCTCAGATCCCCTACATACCAGTAAGTGTAACTGTCACAGATCTCTAATCTTGCAGAGAGCTAAAATGGTCCTTCATTTGCATCAAAGAAGCATAACTTTTTGAAATAACTGTTTTTCCCAATCAGATTTTACTTGTGATGACACAAACTGTTTATAGTGATATGCCCACAGAAGGCACTCAGAGACAGGGTCCAGGAAAACTATAGCTGAACTCAGATTCCAGAAAGCCGGGAGAACATGAAAGAGGCTCGCCTTTGCTGTGATGATCCTAAGTTCTTCATGTCTTTTGACACTCAAGGGCTAGGTTTTACAGGCTCTCTCGCTATACCTCTTGGGGGGATGGTCTGATATTTATCATTAACAGTGTCTGCAGTCCCTGGTCTCACAGTGATAAACTACTTATGTCCTTTTCAAGAGGGTAAATGAACAAAACATTAGGAAGGTGAGAATAGTAATAAATCAGGTAAGGTCTGGGACCAGCAGGTGGCGTAATGGCTATGTCGCTGGACTCCCACGTAGTCGACCGCAGTTCGAGTCCTGGACCCGATAGCTTAAACTCACGCTGGCATGTGTGCATGTGTGCCCAAGATCCTGGGAGGAGAATGGAGGAGAAGGGATTATGGCGTGGCCATGCCCCCGGGGGGGGTGATTTCTCACTTTTTGTCTCTCTGTCTCTCTCTGTCTTTCCGGCAAGCACACGTGCCCTATAGCAAAAACCTCTCCAAAAAAAAAAAATGAGGTAAGGTCATGTTGCCCATGTCCTCTTGTTTTTGAAGACAAAGCCCCTTGAACAGTTCCTAAGAAAACTTGCAATCCAAATTAGTAATAACATACCTCACCAAGTCACACACAAAAAATTATTTTCTGAACTCAGCTTTAAAGCATAAGATGAATATCCCTTTGATATAATATGTTTTGGAAGGCAATTAAATTTGCATATAATAATAGACAGTTACTTCTAGATTCTGGTACTATATTTAAAAGTTCAACTGAATATTTGCTCAAGTGCCCCTAAAAGAGTTTTTATTTTTAACAAGTTTCTTTTAAAAATGTAAATCCTGGTCACTTTGATCAAGACCAACTTCAAATAGAGAAGCAAGGAATTTTAAACAACCTAAAGATTTTAATAATTTCCTTTGAATCACCTGGCATCAGAAAAAGCTTATGGAAGCTTGGTTAAAAAAATAATAATATATATACATATATATGTACTATATAAATACATTTTACATATTTTAATTTAAATATACATTTATATAGCTTATATAAAATATATTTTACATTAAGAAATCAGTATTATTTACATAAGCAGACATTACTTATTTTTGTTGTTGTTGTTTCTAATGTATTTGGAAAAAGAAAAAAACAAAGAACTGTTTCCACTCTCAAGAACAAATCTGGGAATAAAACAGATTATCCTCACTTGGGTCTAGAGTGTATCAAACAAAGGATATTTCAATTTAAAATTTTATTAAAGTTATCTCAAAGATAAGGGCTAATAGGATCCTATTTTTTTATCTACTCCTTTACTGAATATTTAATGTTAGTATATTGCAACTTTTCTTTAAAGACAAAAAGTAGCAAAAGCAGATTAAGAGAAAAGGGGAACCTATCAAAGATAACATCTTTTTTATTTTTTTTGAGAGGTTTTTGCTACAAGGTGCGTTCACTCGCCAGAAAGACAGAGAGAGACAGACAGAAAGCGAGAAATCACCCCCCAGGGGAGGATGGCCACGCCGCAATCCCTTCTCTTCCATTCTTCTCTTGGAATCTTCGGCACGCACTCACACGGCACCAGCGTGAGTTTAAGCCACCGGGTCCGGGACTCAAACCACAGTTGACTACATGGGAGTCCAGAGACATAGCCGCTACTCCAACTGTTGGTCCCACAAAGATAACATTGTATTGCTAAGCAAATAAAGAATGATTACAAGGGAAATATAGTATGAGTCATTTTAATGTTTCATGACTCATTTTTTTCAAATAATCTAACTCAAAATATTTTGGATCATTTGAGTCTAATAGTGATATCCCCACTCTATACTGGCACAGATAAGCTAATATTTTGCTATATGAAAGTCAATTATCTTATTCATGAAAAATAAAACAATTTATTTGCTTAACTCCTTAACATTTTAAAAAAAATTCAGTCTTAATTTTATATCTTGTTTCTATTCATTTCACAGGAAAATATTTGAAAGCCTTTAAGTGACTACCAAGTAGCACAGAAGCAGGCAGGGAAGCCTACTTCTCTCATCAAAATAACCCTTTTTAATGTAATAGGTCCCAGTCACTATTTTTACTTCATGCCAATAAAATACAATTAGAAGTTTATTTAAGTATGAGGTGTTTGTTTTTGTTTTAGCACTCTTGCTATAAATGTCTCATCATGCAGGTTGAGAGTCATGCAAATTGTCCCATACCCCGAGATCATATCGCTGCATATGGCAACTATGCCTCATTCTTACTCCCACTCTGTCACATGGCAATACTCAGACATGAAAGTGTGTCCCCATTACTGTGCTATTTTTCTTGTTCACATTCTTCAGTGAAACCTCAAATAACCAAATAAGTTCAGCAAAAGTTTACTGATGCTTAAGGACATACTGTGATTGGCTTCTATTTTTCTGCTATCTAATAAGCTCTGAAAATAAATTAGAGTTTAAAAAGAACACTTTGATGGCTCGATGAGTCAACCCCCTATAATGAGACTTGAAGAAACCCCTTTAAGAGTTCAACATCTGAGGAAACTAAGGCAAACAGAATAACGAGAAAAGGAAGTCACAGAAGGCAAATGGTAAATGGGACGTAGGAAATGGAAAATAGCCAGAAGTAGTATCAGGGTGATAAATGTATGACGTGTACATCAAATAATGGGGAAGAACCAACGAAGAAACTGAGGGAATCTGAGGGGAAAGTAGGAAACTGAGGGGGAGGAGAAAACACAACACCGAAAATAGGTAGGTAAGTGAGAAGGAAAAGTAGGTGTTGTATGCTATAATCTGATACAGAATAGTAATCTGGATTCTAAGACAGTTAAGGGGGAGGAAAAAACACAAAGGAGAACACTGTAATACTACATATACCTAGAATGACTACTCACAAAGACATGACCAAGCCCTCTTGCAAACTGTGGATCTTCTTGATCTTTTTTTTTTTTTTTCTTCTTCTTATAACCCCAAAGCACGCATTATGCATTATAATTCTGGATATTCAGGAACTTGGTTAAAAGCACATCAGTAAGAGCTTATGAAAAATAGGGGATTTCTGGGAATCCCAAAGATAGGAGCCAGGTTCCTTTGGCCTTTCACAAAGATCACGTGTGCCGACTGCTGCCACTGCACGCGCCTTCTTTGTTATTTTTCGAGTTGGCATCCACCACCTCACTCCCTCATTACAATAATTTCTTCCATCTGTGAAAGACAAAAAAGGCACCAAAAGCCACTCCTCCTTTGAGAATTCCTTAATCTTTGCTCTACATAGTCTCATACTTGAAGCAAAATAAATGCCAAATTCTCCCAGTTCTTTGGTGCAAAGATACTCTTGCCTCCTAAGCGCCTCAAACTAGCAGCAGCAATAAGTTTTGGCTTATAGAAGATTCTCTCTGATACTATGATAACACTTACTTCATACTAATATCTAGTGAGCCTTTATTCTAAGTTCTAAGGAACAATAGGAAAACAGGTTTTAACCATAGTTAATATAGCACAAGGAGATAGTTTTTCAAATGCTCTAAACCAGTGGTCCCCATCCGTTTTGGCACAAGGGACCAGTTTTGTGAAAGACAAATCATGGATTGGTGGCGGGGAGGGGTGGTTTCAGGATGATCCGAGCCCATTACATTTGACCAGTTTTGTGAAAGACAAATCATGGATTAGTGGCGGGGAGGGGTGGTTTCAGGATGATCCAAGCCCATTACATTTATTGTGTATTTTATTTCTATTACATAGTAATATATAATGAAATAATTATACAACTCACTATAATGCAGAATCAGTAGGAGCCCTGAGCTTGTTTTCGTGCAACAAGATGGGAGCTCCTTTGAGGATCAAATGCTGGTGATCTGAGAGAAGATGATGGGAAGTGGCTGTAAATACAGATGGAATTCGGCTCACTCACCTCACTGTTCACCCCTGCTATGCAGCCCAGCTTCTAACACACCCCAGACCAGTATGGCCTGGGTGTTGGGGACCCCTGCTCTAAACTAACCATTAAAGAGAACACAGTTGGAGAAGATAGCATTTTTACCAAAAAAGGGAAAGCACCCAAATCAGTTACTCTTAACTTATTAAAGAAATATGTTTCTACTCATTAGAGAAAACAAATTATCGGTTTGTCAGAAAAGTCATGATGTATTTTTCTATGTTCTTCTATGTAAAAATGTATCATGACTTTTCTGACAACCCAGTACTAGAGTTTACCTAGATTAAAAAAAAAAAGTCAGCTAAAAAGGATGTCATCTCATTTTTCTCTATATAGATACTCCCTATAAGAAGGGTTCCAAAAAGTTTAAAAGAACCTCCCAGTCACTCTTACATAAACCCTCAGCCTGATAAAACAACTCCCAAAATGAGCCTTGAACTCTACTACCTTCACACAACAAACTCGCATTGCTCCTTTTCAGTGCACAGCCTCCTATGAGATTGGCAAAGCTGCATCGTACTCACTGAGATCATTCTCATTTTGGATTACCTAACAATAAGGTCATATATTGAATATACTGGATACCTGCAGTGTCTCAGGGGGCCTACATCTTTGTTGAATTAAGTCAATGCAAAGGGGCCAGTCTGTGCCATGGTGGTTGGGAGGGGGCTGGATCCCATTTGGCTAACCACATGGTTAGAATCCAGGACCCAGCAGCTTGAAAAAACCCATTAGGCACATGTGAGTGTGTGTGCAAAATCCTGGAAGGAGAAACGGAAGAGAGGGAATTGTGATGTGGCTATTTCCTCAAGGGGTAAACTTGCTTACTCTCTCTCTTCTGTGAGCACACACATGTTATAGAAAATTAAAAGGAAAATTTATTGTCACAGTTTAAGATATGATCACATATTCTCAAAGACAAGAAATAACTCCCATATATATTAAATCAATTTCAGTATTATTTTCTAACTTCATGTCTTCCTTCTGGGGCAACTTTTCTTCTTGCTAAGTTTATCTTTTAATATTTCTCCTGGAGAGTTATGTAAATGGTACTCTTATTTTTACATGTGTAAAAATTTCTTAATTTTGCTCTCATTCTTTTTTTTTTTTTTTTTTT
>NW_006210013.1:41413-87347 GCF_000334495.1 Tupaia belangeri chinensis | reverse complement strand
AGAGAGAGACATAGAGACAGAAAGCAAGAAATCACCCCCCGGGGGGGTGGTCACGCCGCAATCCCTTCTCTTCCATTCTCCTCTCGGGATCTTGGGCACACACGCACACACACCCGGCGTGAGTTCTAAGCCACTGGGTCCAGGACGCGAACCGCAGTCGACTACGTGGGAGTCCAGCGACATAGCCATTACACTAACTGCTGGTTCCCATCATTCTTGAAAAATAATTTAGCAGAGTGATATTAGGAATATTACAGAGCCAGTACACAAATTTTACTCCATTTCTGGTTACTAAATTTTGTTTTTATTCTACTTTCTCCCCCCAGTTCACAACTTTCAATAACACTAAGGCCTGAGGGAGAGCTGGCAGCTCCTTTGTAGTCTCTGTTAACAAAGAAAGAAACCAGGCTGGGAGAAGGGTTCTCCTCACTTCTACTCCTTTCACCCCACCTCTTCTATGAAGCAGTTGAGGAGTAATTGAGCAACTTTCTGCTTCTTGCCAGGAGCTTGACAAGCTCACCGCTCCAGGCCTACTTAGTATTTTCTATTTCTGGTAACTCTGAGATCCTCTGAAATAATGTCTGTCTTGATTTTGAGGGTGGTCATGTCATTTTAATTTTCTATTTTATATTCCATCATTGCCATGTGGGGGCTGGTGTGGAAACAAGACCTTTGAGTCATCCTGGGCAGAATTCTGCTGCATCTTTCACCTACATCTGAGCACCCAACAAGGTGCCAACTACAAAACAGGTTCTTGCATACATGCAAATATGGCAGCAGAATCCTGAATAACCAGAGAAGAGAATTAATATATTCATAAACAATCCTGGTGGCATATGGGTTTTGTTTGCCTTGATTAAAGACAGCCACACTGTCTATGTCAGCTACAAGAATGTGGTAATTTCCTAGGTAATTCACAATGAGCTTGAAATAGTTACAATTCTAAGAAAATCAGTGAACTAATAGGTATAAATAATTTAACACAGACCCATCCTTCCTTACTCCCTTTGTGCTCTTCATATACTGCACTACTGGTAAAGTAATTCTTTTAAAAGTTTATTTTTAATTAAAAACTGAAATTAACATGAAGCAACTTAAAATTGATGGTTGTGCCTATCTAGCCCACATCATTCTCAGAAGTAACCATCCCAAGAAACATTTTTATAGGAAATACACACTACAAGGAGATAATATAGAGTATATTCCCCAAACACATCAGGGTACAATAAATTTGTAAAGTGTATCAACACCCCAAAGACAAGAATAATAATCTCCAGGAATTTTTAAAAAGAAAATAGAGGCCAGACAATGACATGGCTGTAACATGCAATACTCCACGAGGCTATCCCACAAGGGAAGGTTCCCGGTGTGAATCTGGAGACCTTCCTGAGTATGCCAAGCACACACCTGCCATGATCCTGGCTGACTGAAGGATAGGGGTGGATGCTGGCATCAGGACCCTCTTGAGGGTACTGTCTCACTCTCTCTCTCTTTCACTTTTGTAAGAAATAAATAAACTTAAAAATGGCTGAAAATAAAGAATAAAAATTCATCAGGGTATATTCAGCGGTGAACAGGAGAAAATGGTCTTTAATTCTGGAAAAGGTTTCTAGTTATTTTACACTGAAATATTATGGTATGGCAGGGGCCAGCACATGGTGTGGTGGTTAAGGGCACTGGACTCACACATGGCTGACCATGGTTCAAGTCCTGAACCTCATGGCTTGCCTTCTCACTTTCCTTCTCCCTCTCTCTCTTTCTCTCTCTCTCTCTCTCTCTCTCTCTCTCACTCTGTCCCTCTCTAGTCAAATTAAAATAAATAAATAATGCCCTCTCTAGTCAAATTAAAATAAATAAATAAAGTTGAATAAAATAATTCTTTAAAAAAAGAAATATTATGGTATGGAAGAAAGCAAATTCATTAGGTTATTTATTTCAATAAAAACAATCCTTAAGAATACCCAATTGCCCCTGACTTAATTCTCTACCTCACAACCTTTTATTTTCCTTTTATTTCTTCTGAGAGAGGGTAGCCCCAACCAGGGTCTTCGTACCAGGACCCACTCCTAGTCTTACTTGGTCCAAATCACGGGAGCCCTGTGTACTGAAAGTAACGTAAGGAGGTTCCAGGCTGTGAACCCAAGAGCTTTCCCATGTGGTCCAACTGTGTTAACCACTGTACCACCACCTGGCCTCTCTTTAAAAAATAAAATAAATAAAGTAAATAAAATCTTGCCATATCACGATCCTCCTGCCCTAGCCTCCCTCCGTTGTTGGGACGATAGATGTGCTACACTGCACCCAGCCTTTAGGTTGGGCCAGGAATCAAACCTGGGCCTCATGTGATCCCAGCCTGAAGAGGAAAATATGAGCAAAGTACAATACAACAGCTTGTCTTTTTGATTTATAATTTTATCTTGTAAAAAAAAAAAAAATCAACCTCCCAAAAGAAAATGTATTGTTGGGAACCAGCAGTTAGCGTAATGGCTATGTCACTGGACTCCCCCGTAGTCGACTGCAGTTCGCGTCCCGGACCCGGTGGCTTAAAACTCACACCGAGCGCGTGTGCATGCGTGCCCAAGATCCCAAGAGGAGAAGGGACTGCAGTGTGACCATCCCCCCCTGGGGGATGATTTCTTGCTTTCTGTCTCTATGTCTCTCTCTGTCTGTCTGGCGAGTGCACGCGCCCTATAGTGAAAATCTCTGCAAAAAAAATAAATAAATAAAAAAGGAATATGTATTCTGCTTTGAGCCTGTTTTGTTCCTACTATAACATAATAAATTGATAATTGATAATAATTAGTAACATAATAAATTTTACCTTCCAAATAAATCTCCAGTTTACCCAGTTACTTCTGGGTAAACTGAAAGAAGTGTCCTTCCACCTATAAAACTAAAAGCCTGAGGTTACTCCACCAAAGTACAAATATCTGTATTTCTTCTAAAACTTTATGCATCTACAAGTAATCACTTCTACACAGGTGTACTAAATAAATGAATCTTTAAGTCATTCAGTTTACTGCTAAAAAATGACCTTAGTGGTCACATCCTCTATAGAATGTTTAACCTTATTGCTGTTACCTGTTGGCTAATTTTTCTCTTCCAGCCTAATGGATTCCAAATGGGAGCCTGTAGATACCAGAATCTGCAGGGCCCATTACAACACAGGTTGCTGAGATCTCCCTCCTCCCTACAGGAAATTCTGATTCAGTATGTCTGGGGTGGGGCCCAGGAATTTGCATTTCTATCAAGTTCCCAGATGATGCTGAAGTTGCTAGCTGGGAGATACTATGAGAACCCCTGCTCTAGCTTGTTTCCCCTTTTACTACACCCTATAGAGTGAATCAAACTACTTCTCAGAAGACATTTAACTGGTAAGTTAGGGCCCTCATACTAAAGCCGAAACTACTGAGTTTATATGTTAATATTTAAGCCCCTCTGATACTGAGAGTCCTCATTTATTCTGAACTCATTTCATGGTCTACCTAGCAAACCCTTTCATGATCTTTCTGAGACAGTCCCAACTCAGTTCTCTCTCTGTGTATAGATCGTTCTCTCTATATGCGAAATCAATGGCCAAACCTTATTCATCAACTCAATGAATACATAGTAACTAACACCAGATGATTCTATATCTATCTTAGAAATTACATATTTAAACACACAAAACTACTGACCCCCTAAAGCACACAGGACTGTTTATTGTTTTCCAGGTGTGGAAATAGATATGCAGTGAATCTACTATATTCTCTACCCCAGTTCTCTTATAACTTAATATCTATTCCAGATAGTTCGAAGAAGAGAAGAGTGCAATAAAGATGTCACTATGTTGAAAAGATTTGCAGTATCTTCCTCTCATCTAGTAGGGTTTTTAAAAAGTAACTGCTGATAAATAGAAAGTCCTGAGTGGAATTCTCTCTTGATAGAAGAAAATGAAAATATCTGATGGCAGACGATAAGCCTCTCATGTTGGTGTTTCTGGAGTTTAACAGACTTCATCCTGTAGAGCAGGTGCTCAAAAGTTAAAACAAAAGGATACCCACTTTCCGTTTAATTTTTCAGACAAAATAGTTTTTTTCCAGATAAGACTCCAGCAATACTGAGTTAATGGTAACATTTTTACTTACTTTCTTGAATCAAAATGTTTAAATCCTCGGTCCTGTGAGTATATTTTAAAGTTTGCTTTTACTCATGCTTAGTTAATTTTTAAATAATACTTATTCATATTTTAGTACAAGTTTGAATGAAGTCATACAAGTTATCCAAAACTAATAACCCCATGGAATAAATGAAGTTTATTAATGATAAAGGAAGCTTTCACACAGACCCAATTAAGTCAATTTTATAATTTTATTAAAGCATGACAGAAGAGTCCATGTAAGTGCAATAAAGTTTAATGGAAACTTAGTCTGGTACTAAAAGAGTAGGTATTATATGCAGTGAAAGCATAAATTATAAATAAGAAGTGGTCTTACAAGAAGTCTGAATTTCCTCAGAAATCAGCCAATATACACTTATGATCAAATTTATGCATTCATTTAAGAGGACAGCTATAGTGATGCTATATATTGTTTGCACAGCCTACACTTAAAAAATGAAGTTATTCTTTAATTAGCCATTTCTAAACCAAAGTTAATGGTTGCTTGAAAATGAGGCTCATTACATGATTCTGTAAATGTACTCTGTAATAACTAACATTTACCACACAGCTGTATAAACCGGATTTACCATGACATAGTCCTTTACCACAGGTGTATACTTTCCATTCTGACCATTACTAATACGCATCTCAGACTCGTCTGATTTAGAACTAACATTTAACGAAAGAAATATTTCTTAAATTATTTAACTATTTGTAAAATAAAATGTTAATCCAACAGAACATTTAATATGTCATTTGTGTTTTCCTGTTCCAGCTTGTTCTTAAAATTAATTCTTTTTAATTTTAGATATGTTCATAATAGAATCCTTACTTTTTTAAAAGTTACTAAAATCAGTCTGGAAATAAATGATCTGATTTCCATTTACCAGAAACCATAGTGGCTGCATAAATAGATTTTATGTTTTTCCAGTAAGAAAGTTCAGTTCTTAAAAGTAAAATACTCCAATAATATAGTCAAGTGATTAGAAATTACTTTATTAGTTAAACCATAAGCCTTAGAATAAGCTAAATTACCCCCTCTAAATTTTATATAAAGTATATCAAGAGAAAATAGTCTAGAAATTAACTTTTAGTCACTTCTGAACATTATGAATACTAATGTGTTAAATGACACTGAAAAAGTTTACAAATACATTGATGACATAGTACCAGAACAAATGGTTTAATAATGGCTTAACATGATTTAATAAACTGAAGGCTGAATGGTCCCATAAGAGTACAGGCTTAGGAAAATCACGCAACTATATGTTCTATCTAACAAATAATTCAGAATTCAGCCTTGAAGATTACTTTTTCGTTTTGGAAATAAAAAACAAATTAAAACCTCACCCTGGCAGGCACTCAAATATTTTCTAATTTTCAAGTGATTTTAAAAGATGTCTAAAGCACAGAGTTAAGGCTGCTGGATCCTACATAGACAACTGTGTGGTTCAACTCCTGAACTCGGCTTGAAAAACATGCTCAGTTGCATGTGTGTGTGTGCCCAAAATCCTGAGAGGAAAATCAGGAGAAGGGACTATAAAGTGGCCATTTCCCCGGGAGTGATTTCTCTCTTTATCTCCCCCCCCATCCTCTCTGGTAAGCACATACACCCTGTAGCAAAATTTTAAAACAAAAAGATGTCTAAACCTTTACATAATTAACATGAGAATATTTTTCAACTTTTGTTCAACACCTACAAACTTTATTCTTCCTGATTAGGGAAATGAATAAGACTTTTTTTTCTTTCCCATAAAAGGTATATGAACTGTAGGATACACAGCTCACATGGCTAGGTTTCATTTGATCTGAGTACTGCTGCCACACACAACACACACTGAATTTGAAAAGGAAAATTAAAACGTACAATATTTAAGCACAAATCTGATGTTTATTCATTCTACCGTCTCCTTCTATAGGAATGTCCAAACATACACACTAATGAAAATGAGTGGCTCTCTGGGAACCAGCAGTTAGTGTAATGGCTATGTCACTGGACTCCCACGTAGTCGACCGCGGTTCGCATCCCAGACCCAGTGGCTTAAAACGCACGCCGGGCACATGTGCATGTGTGCCCAAGATCCCGAGAGGAGAATGGAGGAGAAGGGATTGCAGCGTGGCCATCCCCTCTGGGGGGTGATTTCTCGCTTTCTGTCTCTCTCTGTCTGTCTGGCAAGTGCACGTGCCCTATAGTAAAAAATCTCTTAAAAAAAAAAAAAGAGTGGATCTCTTACCTACCTTCTGAGCAAACACTTCAGAGGCTGAGAACGTCGTAGGTACCTAAGGTATTAGTACTCTAAAGACTTAGAGTATTAATCTTTCATATATTCGTAAGACAATGTCAAGTATCTTTGGTACCTTTTATACAGTGTATATTAAGGTCACATTACATCTAAGGTTTCTAAATAGTGATCACAAAGCTAGCTTAAACTACATGCACTTTTTAAAAACAACTGGCAGAGCTGGTTGTTTTCATCCATTGCAAATGAAAAGAAATAACTTCAGCTATTTGGTTGTTGCTGTTTTTTAAGAGATCTTTTTGCTCTGGGGCACATGCACTCACCAGAGAGACAGAAAGCAAGAAATCACTCCTCAGTGGGGATGGCCACGCTGCAATCCCTTCTTCTCCATTCTCCTCTTGGGATCTCACAGGCGCGCGTGCACACACACACACGCACACGCACACACACACGCACACACACACACACACACACACCTGGCATGAGTTTTAAGCTGCCAGGTCCAGGACTTGAACCATGGTCAACTATGTGGGACTCCAGCAATGTCACCATCACTCCATCTCTTGATCACTCAGTTATTTGTTATATTAAGTATGTTCCAAATTCTCCAAGATTTTAGAAGATATATTTAAATATATAACAATAAGTTTTTTTAATATTTATGTTTACAGTTAATACTTAGTCAGATATACCATAATCCCATTTCTTTACCTGTATTGACATAGGAATCAATCTTAATTTCAGTCTTCATTTTCAATCTTAATTTATTGTCAGTCTTAATTTTTGTTCGTTCTAGAAAATTTATTTTTTAATCTCTGTTAACTGTTAATACTCCTTTTTTCTTTCAGATGACTATTTTATACCTTTTTCTGAGTTCCAAAACCTCTCACAAATCTTCCTTCATCCTTACATTTGGCTCATGACCTACTTCATTAAGAAAACACTAAAAATATTCAAACAATTAGCAGAAGAGAACTTCCACAGCTTACCACCATTAGAGCTGTTCACCTACCAGAATCTGCATGCAGGTTAGGTGTCTTCCATCTCACCTGTTCTGAGTGAGAAACTGTCCTCACTTCTAAAACTAACCCCTCCGCTTATATGTAAAATTCCATTGCCTCTCCTCTAGTCAAGAAGACTATGAACAATTCTCATTTTTCTTGTCTCTCTCACAAAATTTTCTCTCTTTACTTGACCATTCCCATTACCTTATAAATATAATTATGGTTTTCCATTTTAAAAATAACCAAACAAACAAAATACCGTTTTCAGTCCTATATCACCCTAGATACAGGTTTCCAAACAAAGTACTGTATAGCTGTCCCTTGGTATCCATGGGGCACTGGTTTCAGGACCTGTAGTGAATACCCAAACCTGCAGATACTCAAGTGACTTACATAAATGGTATAGGATTTGCATATAACCTACACACATACTCTAACTCACCTCTAGATTATCCCACCTGTACACTTTGGATCTTTCCAGACTACTTTTATCTAATACAATATAAATGCTATTACTTATGTTGTATTATTGTTCATACTGTATTATTCAAGGAATAATGACAAGGGAAAAAAGTCTGTCTATGATCAGTACAGATACAACCAACTTATTTTTTTCAATCTGCAACTGGTTAAATTCACAGATGCAAAACCTACATTTCAAAAAAAAAAAAAAAACAACCACATCTAACCTTAGCTCCCATTTATCATTTTGTTCATATAATATTAGATGAGATCATAGTTAATTTAATGGGGGTCGTATTGTAATGAACTGATATTATCATTAACTTCACTACTTGCATCTTGATCCATTCCTAATTTTTCAGGTGAGCTATTATCCTGCCATCATAGTATGTTCTGAGAGGCCAGATGGAAGCATTAATGGTAAAAACGCAACACTCTGTGGGGTAATCCAACATGGCAAAGTGTGCAGTTGAGCATGGGGACCTCCCCGAGTACGCTGGGCACGTGCTTGCCCACACTCCGAGGCTGGCTGAAGACTGGCAGAGTCCTGGCATCAGGACTCTGTTGGGAGTATTCTCCTTCTCTGTCTTGTAAGAAATAAATTTTTTTTAAAGGATGTTCTAGGTTATTTCAGTTGCTGCTGTTTTCATTTAACGCATAACTACAACTAAGTTTCAGTCTCCTAGACCATCCAGGCATATTTCCTCCAGCTTATAAATCTGTTGAGAATTACTACTTTTCTACAATCATCATTAATTCATTGCTTAATAGGATCTCTAACAGCAGGGGAATAAAAACACTGAAAATCAATGAATTAAGTGTAAGGTAAAGTCAAGGCCACTTACCAAGTAGATTTTCTTCTTTATACATTTCATCTACTGACAATTCAAATGAACTATCATGTAAGTGTGTACATACGGCATGAATGCTTCACAAATATTCTTCCATACAATTCTCATTTTTAAAAGTTTTTAACTTTGAATTCTTTCTCTATGAGAGAGACAGACATAAAGTGGGGAAGAAAGAGGAGAGGGGCACCCTCTGTAGGGTCCTCATACTGACTTCACCTCTGCTTCAGATCATGTGCTCATAATCCAGATAGCAGGCACTCACACATACATCTAGTGTGCACAGGGTATTCAGGATGTGAACCCACGACCTTTCAGTGCGAGTCCAACTCCATTAGTACTGTGCCACAGGCTGACCCCTAATCCGCATTCTTACCTCTAGAGATAAGTACTGTAATTACCCTCATTTTATCAATGAGGAAACTTAAAAGCTTATAAAAGTAGTCCCTAGCTACAAGATGAGAAAGTGGCAAAACCGGCATTCAAACCTAGGCAGTTTGAATCCAGAGCCTTAACCTGTAACCACTATTACTCACTTCAGTTCTAAGGATTAATGTTAAGGAAATGTAAGCTATGATTTCAAGAACTAAATTACCTGTATTTTACTTGTAATTAATCTTACTAACTTACCTAATTATCCAGCGTATCATATACCTTTTATTAAGCTTTATAGTAAAATTGTTCAAACTCTTGACTTCAGAAACATATTGGGGGGTAAAACCCAAAAACCATTAGTCTTGAAATTTTACCATAAGGGAACAGACAGCTCTACATAGTACTTAACATCAAATTTTGCCTTGGTCTACCTGAATAATCTCATTCCTGTAAGCCAATGTCAAACAAGGCCTCACACATTGTAATGAGAATATAATTTAAATGGACATTCATTTTGACCATTTAATACACATAAAAATGAGATATCAATGCCTATAACCACTTACAACCATTTATTTATAATTAAATTACTTGCAACCATTTCACCAACTTGGAAATCATTCATGATAATGAAAAACCTGAGACGATATCATCTTTCTCATGCATATACTGAAAAACAAATAAATTTTTTAAAAAATATTTATTTATTTATTTATTTATGATGATTATTATTTTTCACATGAGTTTTGCCAGAGAAAGACAGAGAGGGAGAGAGAGGGAGGGTGAGAAACCAAGCCGCCAGGTCTGGGACTCAAACTGTGGTCGGCCATGTGGGAATTCCAGTGCCTTAACCACCATGGCACCTCCTGGACCTGCAAGTAACTTTTTAAATTGCCTTAAATATCCTATATTAGAATATGAGACTATTTTCCTGATCCCCAACCCCACTTAAACTCAAGGCTGAAATTTTGGAGAACCAGCATAACATGGGAACATGGTATTAAACATAATTCCTATGATCTTTGGTTTTCTTGTTTTAAGAGTCAACTGAGGGGCCAGCAGGCGGTGTGGTGGTTAAAAGTGCTGGAATACCACATGGCCAACTGTGGTTCAAGTCCTGGACCTGGCGGCTTTCTCTCTCTCTCACACACTCTGTCCCTCTCTGGTCAAATTTTTAAAAAATAAATGAACAAACAAATAAATAATGCTAAATAAAATAATTATTTTTAAAAAATGAGTCAACTGAAAAACTAAAGTAATTATATTTGTGTAAAGTGTTCTTATATAAGAGTATTTTTTCTTATATTCATACAAAGTATTTCAAATGAAAGCTGCTTTAAAAAGTACAATGTATTTTCTTAAAAGATATGTAATTCTTTTCCTTAGAAACATTAAAGACGGAATGTTACAAAGTTAAAATAACTCAATTGTTAGGTGTATATATATATAAAGGATATAATGTGAAAAATAAAGGTAACATAAATAAGCCCTGAATGCAGCCTCACGCATGGTTTACTGATCATGACAATAAATAAATATCTCTCCTGATATCTCAGGGGATATGTATCTCTCCTGCCAACTGCAGTAAAGGGTGACGTGGGCCTTGCAAGGTGACACACTTGAAAATGTTTTACATCATTAGGCATCTTAGCATTAAAAAAAAAAATACTTTCAGTGAACTAAACATCTGGCAGAATGAGTTTCAAGAGTTATAAATTATCAAACATTTTTTCATTTGTTTTCAGCAGAATCTATCTTATTCTTTAAAGAACACGCTGGGTCACATAAACCCAACGTTGGTCCGTCGATGGCTGTGTTCCTTCCCTTAATTGCCTGCTGTATGACTGCAGGCCTTAACAAATAATTCTCCTTACCTCCTCTGAAAAAGACATTGTGATACTGGCTTAAACTTTTATAATATATCTGCTAGTGCAGACTTTTTTCATTCAAAACAATGTTTGTATCCTTATAGTCAGAGTTTTTCCATATACTATAAGCTATAATCCCTGAGAAACTGAACAAAAACTTTACAAATAAGAGGATTTACTAAGAAAGCTTGTGGATTTCCTCAGAGAACAGGACTAGTGAATATCCTATATGAACAGCTTATCTATGGGACATCAAGATACAAAATATAATAGAAGAAAAAATGCAGCGTTTACTGTGAAGATTTAAGACACACAGAGGATGATATTCTTATGATTCAGATTATAGAGAGATTACCTTTTTGAAAGTAAAACCAAAATGGATACACATATGAAGGGACTTCAAAAAGTTTGTGGAAAACAGAATTAAAAGACAACATTGTCTTGGTGTGAAAAAATTAGAAATCCATGCAGTTTTTTTTTTTTTCATGAAACATACTTTCCATAAACTTTTTGAAGGCCCTCATATGTTTTTAAGATACATGTATTCTTGGCAAAAACAGCAAGTAGTTCAGTCTCCATAAATACAGAAAAGTTAAGTATAACAAAACTGGTACATATTTTAAAAAAATAAGACAGTCAAACAAAAATGAAAGCTATAGATGCTAAGAAATGTTTCCCTGAGGGAATGGACCTACCTCATTATTTCTGTATTTAATCAGAATAATTAGGTGCAAAATGAAATCACTCATGACGGGTTCAATTAATTGCCTCCTAGAAAGTTTAATAAGGCATTCTAGAAATACACAACAAATCTCATAAATTTAGCTAATAAATGCTTGTTTTAAAATTTACAGAACTAGATGCTAATAATATTTTTAATTACTTTTTTGAAACTTCATGACATTCTTTTCTCTCCCTCTTTCTTGCCTTCATAAGAGAAAGACAGGGAGAGAGAAAGAGAATTAGCAGAAGAAGGGAAATGACAGAAACGCAGATAGGCATTTTTGATGGGGTTTTACTTTGTTGTGACCCTCCTGCCCCAGTCTCCAAATCAGCTAGGGACACAGGTGCATACAACTGCACCTGGCAAGTGCAGGTAGACCTGGGAATTGAACCCCAGCCTCCCAGGTGGTGGTACTATCAAGTGCTACCTTGGTGAGACATCATCTTCTAATTTTTACACAACTTTACTGACGTATAAATAACATCCGATAAAATGTACAGATTTTAAGCTTATAGTTCAATGAGTTCTGAAAAATAAATATATACAATCATGTAACCGCAACCTCTATAAGTTACAGGATATTTCATTACCACAGAAAGTTCTCTTGTACACCTTTGTAGATTACCTCCTCAGTGTATCCCACCCCGGGCAAGCACTGATCCAATCTGTATCATTATAAATTAGTTTTGACTGTTCTAGAACCTTGTACATGGAACCTTATAATATGTGCTCAGTTATGCCAAGTCTTACATTTAATGTATGTCTGTGAGATTCATCCACACTATCGTGGATGAATCAGTCCTTCAAACATTTTTATTGCTGAGAAATAGTCCACTAAATGACTATATCACTATTTGTTTATCTATTACTCTAATGATGGCTGTTTAGGCTAGTTCCAGATTTGAGCAATACTGAGTAAGACTGAGTCAAATACAAAGCAAGGTATCACAAAATGTTTTCAATTAGTTTTCTAAGTTGATTGCTATTTAGTTAAATATTTGGAATGAGTACAGTGGCAAAAGAAAAAAAAATTAAGAGGACTTCATTCTACCAAAGTTTTAAATACTTAAGTCTTTTTGTAGGCATCTGTTTTCACCTCTCTTAGGTAAATACATAGAAATGGAATTACTAAGTCAAAAAACACATGCATGTTTATTAAGAAACTGCCAAGCTGTCTTCCATGTGGTTATACCATTTTACACTTGTTCTACATTTTCTCTATCGTGTGGTATTCTCGGTTTTTAAAATTTTAACCACTTTGGTGGTTGTAAGGGCATCCATTACAAGTTTTAAACAATTTCCTGATGACTAATGATGAATTATTTTCTTCTCATGTGCTTACAGCCATTGGTATATCTTCTTTAGTGAAGTAAAATGTACATTATTTTCTCTATCTTATTATAAGGAGTCAGATGTATTCCCAGCATCCCTTTATAAAGAAGTAGTAACTTACGGAATGAAAAAATGGCAGAAGGTCATATTTCATTATTCTTTTAAAAATGATCAGTTATTCTTAAAACAACATCAAGCCAAGGTAACATAAAAATGTGTTGAATTAGTTTTCTAGGTTGACTGTTAATCAGTTAACTATGTAGAATGAGTACAATGGCTATAAAGCACTAAGAGAGTTTCGTTCTATAAAAGATCTGCACCAAACCTTCTGAATTTCCCTGATCTGCTTCACTGGAGCCTTCAACTCGACTCGTCAAGCTCATACCTGTCTGAAACCATAGCAACCTAGCCCTGGTATCCCAGCCTGCCTACTGCCCACCACAGTTAAAAAGTATGAGTTTACTTTTTTTTCTTTAGTGAAAAAACTGAGCCCACCATCCACTAGATTTCAAAATTCATCTCTTATTTCCACCATCCTTAGATCCTTTCCAGGAACAAAGAAAAGGAAAAGAGATGTCCCTTTTTTTTTCACTGGGTCCTTAATCTTAGCCTTTGGATCAAATCAGTTTCTTCAGTGGCATTTCTGAATCTTAAAGATTGGAAACTGGAGGGCTAGCCAGCAGTGCAGCTGTAACTCAATGCTGTCATCCTGGCCCACATGGGAAGTCCTGGGTTCATGTTCCCAGGCCTTCCTGTACATATTGGGTGCACAAACATATGTCCATGATATGGGCTGGCAAAGGCTGGGGTGCATCATGGCATGAAGGCTCTTTTGGAGGGGTGCCAGTCTCTCTGTCTCTGTTTGAGTGTATCTCTTTCTCTAAAAGAAGTAACTTTAAAAAAAAAAATTGGATTGCAATCCCTAGGAGTTATCAATAGCATAAATCATTCCATATTTTCATAGATTGTGTTTTTAAACAGTGAGTGACAGTAATTATTAAAGTCAATGAATAACCTCTCCAAAAAAAAAAAAATGGGACCACCAGTTAGTGTAATAAAGTCAATGAATAGTTTTTTCAAGATAAAGTTATACTAAAAGTTATACTGAGAGGTTTTCTGTAACACAAAAGATTAAATAATATAAGTATGGTAGGGATCAGCAGTTAGCATAATGGCTATGTCACTGGACTCCCATGTAGTCGACTGTGGTTCAAGTCCTGGACCCAGTGGCTTAAAACCCCACTGGGCGCATGTGCGTGCATGCCCAAGATCCCAAGAGGAGAATGGAGGAGAAGGGATTGTGGCATGGCCATCCCCCTGAGGGGTGATTTCTCACTTTCTATCTCTCTGTCTCTCTCTGTCTCTCTGGCAAGTGCACGCTCCCTAAAGTGAAAAACCTCTAAAAAAAAAAAAAAAAAAAAAAATAAAGGATGGTTTATTATTAAATATGTGATACTGTAATATTATATATTTAATAAGATAATCTGAACCTAATTATCTAATCTTAGACATCCAATATTAGAAAACATTAAATAAACATTAGCATAAATGTCAAATAGGAATCACATAAAATATAAATACAATGTCACCAATAATGATATTTAAATGTCACCGTTTAAAAAGTGAAAATATAGAGTCAGTCCCATAGCATAATGGTTAAGGAAGCTGGATTCCACATGGCTGACCACTGTTCAAATCTTGGCCCTGACAGACATTTGAAAGACATGCTAGGCACATATGCTGCCTTCCCCAAATCCCAATGGGATGGAGAAAGGAGACGAAGAGATTGTGGTGTGACCACATCCCACTACAGGATGCTTTCTCACACTATCTCTGTGGATCTCTCTAGCAAGCATACACACCCTCTGACAACTAAAATAAAATGAAAATCTGAAACATACAAAACATTAATTGCCTTATTTAAGAGGCTTAATCTTTGTTTCATAACAAGTGCTCTACAGCTAAAATCAACTTTCATTGATTTTGCTTACATGCTGGTGTGAGCTCTACGATGGACATTAGGGCACATTTTACTTTACTTAAGCTCATTTTACTTTTTAACAATGAAAATATGTTGTATGCTTGCCCTGATTTGCCATTACAATGAATACTGCTTTGCTAATTCAAATTATAGATCAATTTATGATTTCACTAAGAGTGCTCCACGACTATATCGTTTTTTAAAAATATACTTAATTTTATTTATTATTATTATTTTAATTTGTTATAGGGTAAGTGTGTTCACCAGAGAGAGAGACAGAAAGCAAGTTGCCAGGTCCAGGACTCAAATCGCAGTTGGCCATGTGGGAGTCTAGCGCCTCACCACGCCACCTGCTGGCCCCACAATTACATTCTGATCTTCTCTTACATTTGTTCTGTTACAGTTCTTATATAATAATTAGACTGTAGCTATATCAAACATAGGAAACTCAGCAAACATTCTTATAGTATTTGAATAATGTAACATTTGGCTCTCCTATCAAGATTAGAACCAGTATACAACACCACATGTCCAAATTGCCAATTTAAGAATTTATTTTGCTGTTGAAATGCTACTCACTGGAATTATACAAAACATATTAGATGAGTAAATTTATTAATACTTATTCACAGAATAACTCCTAGCAGTAGACTGGACTAGGAATAAATACTAATACATGGCAACCTCATAAGCAAATATGATTGTGAAGGCTTTTTTCCTGTGCAGTTCTATTCCGTTTCCCTGAAATATTCATTTTTAATCGTCAATGCCAGGTATCATGTTTTCTACTTTTTTTTTTTTTTGAAAGGTTGTTTTTTGCCATAGGGCGCGTACGTTCACCAGAAAGACAGAGAGAGACAGAGAGACAGAAAGCGAGAAATCACCCCCTAGGGGGGATGGCCACGCTGCAATCCCTTCTCCTCCTTTCTTCTCTTGGGATCTTGGGCACGCACGCACATGCACCCGGCATGAGTTTAAGCCACTGGGTCCGGGATTCGAACTGCAGTCGACTACATGGGAGTCCAGCAACATAGCCATTACACTAACTGCTGATTCTTCTACTCTTGTTTTAACTTGATACAGTGGATTACTTGAATCAGTTATCGTGATCTGGATTGCTGATCCCGAAAAGAATGGCAATACTTTCTCTGTTTCCCTGATTCGTCTACTAGGTTTATTCAGCATTTGGGACCTGGAAGAACATACCATTAATGAGAAATACCAGGAAGCAAATCTCACATGGAAATATCTCCTTGGATTTCTTTACCTAAATTGTATCTCTTTCCTCTCCCTGCCCAGTGATTTCCTAATCTTGACTTTCAATCATATTCAAGTTCTCCCCAAAACTAAGATGCTCTAAAACTTGAATGTCCTCCCCCGTCTTCCCTCCACTGTCAATCTTATTAGAGTACTTTTGTACTACGCTTCTGCTCCTCATCTGTCTTTTAGTATTCAACAAAAACCTGATTTCCACTTTCACCATTTTGTGAGGCTGGTCGTACTCACTAATGACTCGGGTTGGCAAAGGAGATCTGTTTTAAGTTTTATCCTACTTGACCTTCATGGAGCACTTGATGCCATCCTCCAGTCCCTCCTTCTCAAAACTTTCTTCTAGCTTAGTTTCCCAAACAGTACTCCAACCGTTTTTCTTACTGCACATTGCTTTTCATGATTAATTTTTGGGGGGTTTTGTTCTGACTTCCTCTTTAAATGGGGATGCTTTTCAAGGATGTTTTTCTTAAAATTAATTTATCTTAATTTGCTAGAGGTCACATGTGCTCATGAGAGGGAGACAGAGAGAGAGCACAACCCCCATGGAGCATGGTCACATCACAATCCCTTCACCATCATTCTCCTTTCAGGATTGTGGGCATGCATGCATATGCGCCCCACTTGTCTTTCAAGCTGCCATGTCCAGGACTCCAAGGGCACAGCTGGCCGTATAGGATCCAGCCACCTTAACCACCATGCCAACAGCTGGCTTGCTTTTCAAGCTTTTAAGTCCTAGCCCTCTCACAGAAAAATTCTTCCAGAGTCATTTTTTTAACTTACAGTATAGTTTACTCCCAAACTCTTATTTCCAATCTCAACCTTTCACCTGATCTGTAGAAAAAAGAATTCTGTCTACCGGATATCTTTACCTGGAAATGGCAAAAGTACTTTAATTCAACACAGCTACAGGTAGAAAGTTATCTGAACACCACAAGCTGTTGCTCACCAGGTCTTCGCTATCTAGTCTACCTTGTAAAAGTGTCTTGAAATCATCTTACTTCACTCCTTGCAGTTTCTATGCTTTGGCTGCACCTCATCCCTTAAATGAGCCATGCCTCTTTCAAACATGAGACCTTCACGCATGCTGTTCCCTCTTCCTGAAAAGATTTTTTTTTCTCCTCCCCTCAACACCTCGTCTAACTCCTAGTATGAGGCTGACTTGTGTTCCTCAAAGATTCATATCCTGAAGTCCTAATCCCTAGAACTTCAGAATATAACTTCATTTAGAAGTTACATGTTATAGTTAGTTAAGGTAAGTTCATATTGGAGGAGGATGGGCCCCTAATTAAAATGACTGATGTTCTTGGGGACCAGCAGTTAGCATAAGGGCTATGTCGCTGAACTCCCATGTAGTCGACCACGGTTCAAGTCCCAGACCCAGTGTCTTAAACTCACACCGGGCATGTGTGCATGTGTGCCCAAGATCCTGAGAGGAGAATGGAGGAGAAGGGATTGCGGTGTGGCCAATCCCCCTGGGGGATGATTTCACGCTTTCTGTGTCTCTGTCTCTCTCTGTCTTTCTGGGGTATTGGGAAAAGTTTTCAATTAGCAATAATCGCGCCTCGGATAAACCTCATTGGCTACGATACTGCCACTGCGCAAAGCTCTCTGTCTTTCTGGTGAGAGCACACACCCTATAGCAAAAACCTCTCCAAAAAAAAAAGACTGATGTTCTTATAAAAAGAGAAACTATGCACATATGGAGAATACAATGAAAATATGAAGGCAGACATCGGACTAATGTGTCTGCAAACCAAATAACACCAGAACTGCCAGCATTCCACAGGAAGAGAGGCATGGAACAGTCTCCTTCACTCTTTAGAATAAAGCAACCCTATCTTGTACTTAATCTTAATCTTGTACTTCCAGCCTCCAATGATGAGAGATTATACATTTCCACTGTCTAAACTACCCAGTTTGTCATACTTGTTACAACACCTCTAGCAAATGAATATATCTCATCGTAGCTCAGTTTTAGCTCAAATGTCACTTCTTCCAGGAAGTCTTTACTGACAATCTCCTTGCCTCCTTCATGTATGCATTCTCACAGCACTGTCTGCTTTTCTTTTATGACATGTATCATATTTATGTTTGGTTAATCACACTGATACTTATCTTTTTCAATAGTCTGTAAAGTAAAACAGCTAAGGTACTTGATTAGTTCTTTCTGTACTACTGTGTTTGAAGTAGTGACTCCTATCTGAACTGATCTTAATTATTTAAATTAAGTACTCATTTACTGCTTGTTTCTCTCTCCAGAGCATAACCCCAGATTACAGAATAGTGCCTAGTACACAGTTGGTGTTTAATAATTTTCTATTAAGTGAACTAATTTGTAAGTAAATGCCTAGAGTTAGAACTTACAATTTTTATTCTTAACATATAGGAAGCTGGTCATTAAGAAAATAATCAACAATTACATATGTTGCATAAATGAATGAGTCAGTCTGTTTGGTAATGGTATTAATAACTTTATAATGTGACAAATGGATAAAATTGTATTTCATTACAATAAAGGTTATCGCTTTAAAAAATCAGTTTAAAAATATTTAAAGTGTGGAGATTATAACCTTTCATACACTAAAATTTAGAAATTGTTTTCAGTAATAATCTATCATTCATCAATTTACTTCTATTTTCTAGTTGGCAGATAACATTTAGGAACATATGTTGACAAAACAGCTTGAAAGGTACAGGGTTTAGCTCTGATTGACCACAAAATGATTAAAATTTAGGAAATATAGATACAAAATGTCTCATTACTTCTTTTGGAAAGGTTTCTGCTCTGAAATAACAAAATGAAAAAGGCTTCAAAGTTTTTGCAAGATTGTAAAAGCAAAAACTGTTCTTCTTTGAATGTTATACAGTTATGGATCATGTAACAACAAGAACACATTCTGAGAAATGCATTGCTAGGCCTTGTCAGCCTGTGAACATTATACAGTGAACTTACACAAACCCAGATGGTAGAGCCTACAACACACAGTAGGTTATGAGTGATGGCCTATTTCTCCTCAGCTACAAAACTGTACAGTTTACTGCAGGGGCAACTATAACATAAGGTTAAGTATTTGTGACTCTAAACATATATAAAGGTAGTAGAGGTACAGTAAAAATATGTCATAAAAGAAAAAACAAAAGATTAAAAAACAGCAGACTGGTATAAGGCGCTTATGATGATTTGAGTTTACAGAACTGGAAGTCGCCCTGGGTGAGTCAGTGAGAGAGGTATGTGAACGTGAAGGCCTAGGATGTTACTGTACACTACTGTAGACTTTATAAACAGTATATTCTTAGGCTACACTAAATTTATTTTTAAAAATTTCTTCCTTTAATAAATTAATCTTAGTTTATTACTTTTTTTTTACTTTATAAACATTTCAATTTTTTTTAACTTTGGGACTCTGGTAATAGATTAAAACAGACACATTGTACAGATATACAAACGTACAGTAGAACTCATGGAAATGTCCAAAAGAGATTTCAGAATATTCATAGAGACAAAACTAAATGAGATGCAAGAGCTGAGAGACAATGAATTCCAGAAGATGCAGGGGAAAAGAGAGAACGAGTTCCAGGAGGCGAAGATGTTCTTGCACAATCTGAAAGAGGAAATACACACCATAAAAAAGAACCAAATGGAGCTGTGAGAGATGAAGGCTGCAATACAGGAAATCAAAACCTCCCTCAAAAGTATTAAAAGCAGATTAGTCCATGCAGAAGATCAAATCTTGGGTGTTGAAGTAAAAACTTCTGACCTAGAAAAAAACAACCAAAAAAACTGAGAAAATAACACACGAAAAAAATGAGACTACTATACGAAAAATACTAGATACAATTAAGCGCCCAAACATCCGGATAATTGGTATCTCTGAAGGTGAAGAAACTAATAAGGGCATTGATAATCTAGTCCATGAAATCCTGGAAGAAAACTTTCCAAATCTAGAGAGGCATTTAAAGATCCAGACCCAAGAAATACAAAAGACCCCTAATAGAATTAACCCAAGAAGATCTTCTCCAAGGCACATCATAGCCACACTGGCCAAATCCACAGACAAAGACAAGATACTACAATTGGCAAGAGAGAAATGTCAGTTACTTATAAAGGTTATTCAATCAGGCTAACCTCAGACCTCTCATCAGAAACAATCCAAGTAAGGAAAGAATGGGAAAATATATTCAAAGTGTTAAGTGAAAAATAGTTTCAATCAAGAATACCATACCCATGGGAACCAGCAGTTAGCGTAATGGCTATGTCGCTGGACTCCCACGTAGTCGACCGCGGTTCGCGTCCCGGACCCGGTGGCTTAAAACTCACGCCGGGCGCGTGTGCGTGCGTGCCCAAGATCCCGAGAGGAGAATGGAGGAGAAGGGATTGCGGTGTGACCATCCCCCCTGGGGGGTGATTTCTCGCTTTCTGTCTCTAATGTCTCTCTCCGTCTGTCTGGCGAGCGCACGCGCCCTATAGTGAAAATCTCTCCAAAAAAAAAAAAAAAGAATACCATACCCAGCAAGATTATCTTTCATTTGGAAAGAAAGATAAAAACATTCTCAGATAAACAACACCTAAAAGAATTTGTCAGACCCACTCTTCAAGAAGTTCTGAAAGGAGTGCTCTAACAGGAAAACTAAAGGCACACATACAGAAATAAGAGACACAAAAAGCAACCAAGAAAATGACCAACTTAATGCTAGGGACAAGAAATATCAATAATAACATTGAATGTTAACTTCCAGGATTTAAATGGAAAGATCAGACCACAGTAACACTGCAAATTCTATAGAAGAAAGATTGAACATAAGACTGAACTGGTGAAATAGAATTCTATGACTTTCGAGCATAACATTACTGATTTTTTTAGAACTATGCTTTGTTTTCCCAATTTAAGGATTTTGCTTTCTTTCGAGCTATTGATAGGTTCAGCAATTTGTTAAAATATTTTTTCTTGGGACTAGCAGTTAGCGTAATGGCTATGTTGCTGGACTCTCATGTAGTCAACCGCGGTTCGCATCCCGGACCCAGTGGCTTAAACTCACGCCGGGCGTGTGTGCATGCATGCCCAAGACCCCGAGAGTAGAATGGAGGAGAAGGGATTGCGGCGTGGCCATCCCCCCTGGGGGGTGATTTCTTGCTTTCTATCTCTCTGTCTCTCTCTGTCTTTCTGGCGAGCACATGCACCCTATAGCAAAAAACTCTCTATATATATATCTTTTTCTTTTTGTTTATTTCTTTAAATGGAAACATAAACTTTTCTTCCTTCCTGACCCCTCTGGAATTAGAAAATATTTGGGAGTATTTTTATTTTGTGGCACAATGGTTATTTACATAAGTTCAATAATGCCTGTTACGTTGAATCAGAAATTGGAAATACTCGTTACTGGACAGGGCTTTGACGGGAATGTCATATCTGAAGGTTAAACCAGAAAACTATGAAACTAAGGTAGATCTCAAGTAAGCCAATAGAAGCTCTTGGAAAGATGGCCTGGCACCATAAACAGCTGTCTGGCAAAGAGGATTAAAGAAGCAACATGAAAGAATTTGTACCATGAAATAACCTGGGCTTTTCCAGCCCAGCATTATAATCAGTAGAGATTGCAAAAGAGCAACCACAACCAGAAGATTATCTTGAGGAAGACTTTGAAGGAAGAAAAAGTGACTGATCTTTGCTAGCAGATGGTATATCACAGAACACTTGGTAGGCAGGGCTGAATTTGTGTAACTAGTGTGCTGGGTATTTGCTTTTCAACAGTCTGAGTAGTTGATGTGTAAATATTTTCTCAAAAGTATTTAAAACCATACTGTCTCTGTTGTTATGGAATCACAAACAAAATTGTAACAAATATTTTGAACATTATCTTTCAAATTCAGGTTTTTTTTAATTTTGAAAGTTGTTTATTAACTGTCAAGAATTATGGAGTATGAGCAAAAATTTTTTGATATGTAAAGAAAATGTGGGAAAATGTAAAAAAATAAAGAAATGATTTTAAAATGTAAATAGAAACAACAAAGGACATAATCAAGAGATGTGGCAAGAGATGTGTATGAGGCTGCTGCCGGCGTCACTTGGTATACTGCTTTACAGTCAAATTGTTTTAGGAAGTCGGAGTCGCACACTGAAATAACAAGTACAGTAAATACGTAAGCCGGTAACACGTCACTTACTATCATCACCAAGTATTATGTACTGCTCATAATTGTTACGTGACTAGTCGTACAGTAGGTTGTTCGTAACAGCATCGCCACACGCACAGGAGTGCTGCTTTGTGCTGTGATGGTACCACAGCTCCAACATCACCACGTAACGGGAATTCGTCTGCCTCGCTGTAATCTTACGGGACCATCATCACAGCTGCAGGTCACTGCTGACTGAAATGTCATGATGCAACTCCTGGCTGTGTATTCCTGAAGTAATATTAGCAACGTGAAGAAACTTTCCAAGTCTTTTTACCCATGATGCTATGTCTTTTCTAAGATAATATGTATGTTTTTCTGTCCTTTCCATAGCCTTTGACCCAAGGCATATATAGTTCATGGAGTTGTAATATGGAGCTATGACGAGGAGAAAAAATAGTTGCATGGGGAAAATGGTAAACCAGTGAAAAACAAATTTAGAAGAAAAAAGAGTTGAAATTAAGCCAAAAGATATGATCCCAACCACTACTGTTTGCATTACATCACCTTTAATCTGAAAATCTCATGAGAGTTCCTTTTCAATGAGAGTCCTAAGGAATTACAGAAAAGCACTTATTGGAGGAAAAACAGATTCACCTATCATCAATCAGTTCAACAGACACGTATACAAAGTAACCGATACCAAACAAAATTCTGGCTCTTGAAGGACTAAACATGGATTTTTTAAATACTAGCTTGGTTAGAGTTTGAGGAAGTTTTCTTTTCTTATTTTTAACTTACAGGGCACATGCGCTCGCCAGAAAAACAGAGAGAGACAGAGAGATAGAAAGCAAGAAATCACCCCCCAGGGGGATGGTCACGCCGCAATCCCTTCTCCTCCATTCTCCTCCCAGGGTCTTGGGCATACACGCACACCCACCCAGTGTGAGTTTAAGCCTCCAGTCCAGGACTTGAACCACAATCAACTACATGCAAGTCCAGTGACATAACCATTACACCAACTGCTGGTCCCTATAAAATATATTTTTTAAAAGAGTTGTAATCACATGAAAAAGTGTTTATCTTAAATGTTTCAAGGTTAAAAATAAGTAAACAACTATAAAAACTCTCTAAGAAATCTTTTAAAAACCTTTAAAATGGGGGAAAAGCCCTCACGCAAAAACTGAACATAAAAAATTATTCAAGATAAGGTGGAAAAAAAAGGCAAGATATTTAACAGACACAAAATGGAAAATTATCTGTTAATGATCATGTTATGAAAACACCTTTTTCAAAACAATTAATTATTTATTTAATTCCATTTGTTGCTATTATTATTATTTTTTATCAGAGTCAGAGTCAGAGAAAGCGCGAAAGCAAGCTGTCAGGTCCTAGACTTGAATCGCAGTTGGCCATGTGGGAATCCAGAAACTTACCACCATGACACCTGCCAGTCCCAGGTTATAGTAACGTCTTTGACTGGACTAATATGCAGTATATTCATGATGGGAAAGTTCACTTTGTATGCTGTGAAGATGTACAGTAATTAAATGTGAAATAATTTAGAAAATAACTAAATTAATTTTTAGAGATAAAGTATCAGTAAAATAACATAAAAAGAAAACTTAAATTTGTCATAGCTCTGATTAAAGTTAACACTGTTGATGTTTAAGATTTAGTTACTCTATCCCAGTTTGTGGGAGAAAATAAGAATTTTCTAAACATTTTCTGGTTTTATCTATTATCTTCAATGTGTAGCAGAATTTATCCTATAATCAGAACATATTCTGATAAAAACTAGAATATTCAAAATTTAGAACAGCCTCTCTCATTATTTTGTACATTCTAGTTTCATCATTTTTACACTACACCACCCTCAATATTCCCTTCCTCTAAAAAAATTTACTGAAAGTAAAACATTTTACTCTTTCACCCAGAAAAATACCAAAAAAATTACTTTAAAAGCCTTTCTGTCTCAAAATTGGCTTTTTCAACAAATACAATAGTTTAAATTTTTAACTTTAAATGAGAATCTTTTTAAAATATATATACATGTGAGGGCATGTGCCCTATAGCAAAATACTCTCTGAAAAAAAAAAAAGTAGTGAATGTAGAAACTCAAATTGGACCATGTCGTATTATTTCAGGCATTCTGTAAAGCTAACCTACCTCTTAGAAATAATCTTAAATCAAACAACTAGTATGAAATGCCAATTTGTTCCTAAGAGTCAGGCAGATCCATTTGCAAATCCACCCAAGACTGTGAATTCCTGAAATTTCAACAGTCAATGTTTCAGACAAATGTAGCCAATCACACAAGAGAGTCCCAACCTGAACTCAGGTAAAACAATCAGATGATAACATCAAGCCGTGTCACTTCTTTGCTATTGTGACCTCCAAACCCTGTTGCAAACTATCAGATAAGGACAAATGATACATGTTACATTCTCAAAGATCTCAATATTCTGAACATGAAAATATCAAAACAAAAACAATGCAATAATATAAAATTACCTAGTTCAGGAAACTATTATGTTTGAAACTATGTATTCTGAACTATGATTTAAGAGTAATGGAGACAAATATTTGGAACTATTTATTTAAGAGTAAAAAAGAAAATACTTTGACAAGTTTCTTAAATCTCAACTGCCTGAAAGATGTCCAGATATTCTGGCAACGCTCAGAAGAACAGCCAATCAGAAAGATGATAAGTAGGCAAGAAAATAAGGGCTTGTTCTTCAGGTATTCCAACAACTATTTCAAAAATGTGCCTGTCTTAACAAGCAACATTTTAAGGTGTAAGAGGGTAATGCACCAGCTTTCAGTTTCCAATTTCCCATTAATCTGACATCAGGGAAGAAATTGGATAACTCAGTATCTTTGAAACGGAGCCTTTAACTTCTGGAATTATTTTTCCCCCACTCCAAATCCTTCTTAGCTGGCTTTTTTAAATGTCTCAACCATACACTTTATGTTTATGTAAAGTTGTGCATTTATTAATAAACTGACCTTCTCCAGAAATGTATGCTTTAAACATGCCAGTGCCCAGAATTCTGAGATGTATTACATTAAACTACAAACTCCCATAAGGAATTGTTTTGAACAACTAATCCTCTGCCTCTAGGTAAACCAGATTAACTCCAAATGATCTCTCCTGAAGCTCTTTAAGTAAACATGATGTTTCAAATCACTTCTAGCTACTTTCAACTCTCTTTTGGCAAAGGATTTTTTTTTTCCTAGGCTTTCTAGGTCAAATGATTGGCCCTATGTAAGCAAAGGCTGCCTTGAAACCCTCTTCTTCAAAGGAAATACAACATAAGATGGTCTCTCAAAACAGTTCTGACATCAAAGTACACTCTGGCTTCCTATACCTTTGGAATTGACAGGGTTAGTCTACGCAAGTTAAGGAACTTCAAAGAGCTGGCCCCCAGCCAGCTACATTGGTGCTCAGTTGTCTTCTATACCTAAATTAATCTTCCTTAAGGGAGCAATGTAGGTATAATTTACTATGAAATCTAAATTTTGTCTTCACATAATCAATAGAGCTTTATGTGAAAATAAATTTAAGACTTTGCTAAGTTTTCCAATGTGATCTTAAAACACCTAGTAGGTGCTCAATAAACATACCCTGAATGTATAAATGGCTTTATCTGATAGCATATGAAAGGGTATGGTAATTACTCCTATTATCAGGATTATTGCCTAGTACACCTCAGAATATTGGTCTCCTTCTTGTCTCTGGAATTCAGCACTCAGTAGGTTAGATTTTCTACTGCCTAGATCTCTCTGCCATTAGCATCAGAAAAGTAATGTAAATAGAGAAGAAATAGAATTCCTCTAACAGCTCCATGATCTGAGTTGTAACGGTATCAGTGAAAGGTCTTTTCCCTCATTCCTTGGTTTCCACATAGCCAGGATGGAGATACTATACGAGGAGGTCTTCAAAAAGTTAATGGGAAATGCATATTATTATTTAAAAAAAAAAAAACTGATGCATGGATTTCAAAAATTTTTGCACCAAAATAGTTTAATTCTATTTTTCCACAAACTTTTCAAATCCCCTTGTATATATCAGTTTAAGCTTAATAGTTGCTCTTCAGGGGCATTTTCAAACTTATTCATAAGGCAAAGAACCAGAAAATCATGGTGCTTTTCAGTAAATATCATCCTGGCTCTTTGTTGGCTACCATAAAACAGACTGAATTTAATTCTGCAGGACAAATGAGGAAATAATTTCATTACAAGAAAGTATTACAGTTTATATTTTTAAACAAAGGTTAGTCAAGGGCTTATGAGTCATAACAAAAAACAAGTTTACAATTTTATATGATCATTTCAAAAGCTACCATTACGTAATGGTTTAATTGTTCATTGGTCTTACTATGGATGTTTACTAATAAAGAGTAATAATAGATCTGAATAATTTACAAGAGATAAACTAAAAACCAAGCAAATTCTATTCATTTAGTTTACCATTTTTTGGTTAATTTGGAAAAGACTTTCTTTACTGGAATTAATAGAGACATAATCCAGGCAGCTTGTGGGATATCCGAGGGCCATACAAGCTTAAGAATCACAGCTGTGGGAATCAGCAGTTAGTGTAATGGCTATGTCGCTGGACTCCCACGTAGTCAACCGCGGTTCGTGTTGTGGACCCGGTGGCTTAAAACTCACACCGGGCGCACGTGGCGTGCATGCCCAAGATCCCGAGAGGAGAATGGAGGAGAAGGGATTGCGGCGTGACCATCCCCCCTGGGGGGTGATTTCTCGCTTTCTGTCTCTATGTCTCTCTGTCTGTCTGGTGAGCGCATGCGCCGTATAGCGAAAAACCTCTCAAAAAAAAAAAAAGAGAAAGAAAGAAAAAGAATCACAGCTGTGACAAAACCAGCAAAGGTAAAAGAGAAAGAGTAGCTGAATCCCCAAACAGTCCCTAATATAATCCTACCAACCCTTTCCAGAGGTAGACTGAGCCTTTTGCAGACTATTAACAGCCATGACAACTCCTTCCTTAGTTTAGGAAGAAGGAAAATCCCTGAGGATCTTCCAGAAAACTTTTCAGGGGATCTGCAAAGTAAAAGGTATTTTCATAATACTATTAAATCATGAAGTGTCTTTTCACTCTTGTTTCCTTTTAAATGTCCAGTGGAATTTTCCACAGGCTGCATGACCTAGGCCATGCCAACAAACTGAGTGTCAAAGAGGATGGGGCCCAGCAAGGGTGGCACGTGCACTGAGACTGCATGGGAGGCCCGGGTTTAATTCCTAGTCCATCCTACAGGCCAGGTACAGTGCAGAATGTCTCTAAACCCAGTGGTTCAGAAGGCTAAGTCAGAGGGTAACGAGCTAGACACTTGCTTAGGCTATAAAGCAAGGCCTAGTTTGGGAAAAAAAATAAAAGAGCCTTTGCAGCTTGGTCAGCAGCTTAATGAACTGCAGTGCTGCAAGCCACATGGCCAACTACTGGTTCAGATCCCTTGCCAGGGTGACCTGAAACATGTTGAGTGTGCATGCAGGTGCCCAGGATCCTGAAATGGTGGAGGGCTGTGGTGAAGGGAACCATGACAAGATCCTGTCAAGGATCCATCTATCTGTCTCTCTGTTGTACACAGACGTGAACTATCATGAATAAACATTTTTAAAAATTTTTTTTTATTTAACTTTATTTACTTATTTTAATTTGAACAGAAAGGGTCAGAGAGAGAGAGAGAGCAAATGAGAAAGAGAAAGAGAGAATGCAAGCTGCCAGATCTGGGACTTGAACCACAGTCGGCCATGTGGGAATCCAGTGCCGTTAACCATTATGCCATCTGCAGGCCCATAAAGTAAACTTTTTTTAAAAAAAGAGCCAGGGATGGTGCCACAGGCCCAGAGTCCCAGCTACAAAGCTGATTCAGGAAGTTCATAGTAGTGAGAAACAGTCAAATTTTTTTTAAAAAAGAGGATAGGAAAATCCAATTGTCTTTTACTAAGTCAGCCATTAAAGAGATCTGCAAACATAAAATAATGCCACTACACTAATTTCTTAAAAATAATCATTTTTCATGAAATATATTATTTACATTGATATCACTGACTTTAACAGACTAATGAATATGTCTTTTTAAAATTCTGTATTAATTTCTACTATGGTTCAAAAAAATACTGGTAGGTATAACTCATATAAACAAAAGCTCTTTGGTGCTCTAGATCTACTGCAAAGAAGGGTTCTTCAGACCAAAAAGTTTCAGAATCAGTGGCAGAAGGAGCAGGAAATGACTAGAAGACAAAGAGCAATGCCAGGGAAGCAATGTCTTTCAGAAACTTACATTTGGCCCTAGAATAAATGAGACTTAAGCAGCCCAAATTTCAACAGTGCCTTGGTGAGTTAATTCACTTCTACTTAGAGTCACGTTCTTATAATAATTTTCTTTTGTGTTTTAAAGGCCCCCTAAACTCTCACACCCAGTGCCATGATCTTGGTTTCTAAATATCATTCTTCTTATCATAAAGGAAACCAGGGCTCCTTGGAGCTCTAAGGCTGGTATAGGAGAAATGTAAGGCAAGCCCAGACTACCCTATGGTGGCTCAAAGTATGGAAGTGCTCAAAAAAAAGTGGAAAGGACACAATTTGAAGGAGCTCCCAATGCACAAGACTGTAACGATCTGAGTAACAAAACTAATGAATGATAGTATTAGATTGTAACCCTGAAATAAGATAAATACTGAAGAGACCATACTGATAGAAATAAATAAGTTATAAAGAAGGGACAGTTCTTTCTTACAGGAGCTTTCCAATTATTGAATGTAGAAAGAATCATAGAAATAAAAACAAACAAAAAAAAACCCATTAGGCAAATACCACAGTAATTAGTGTAGATAAGAACCATCATTAAATGCTAAAAAATCAATGAGCAAAGTTTGATGTGAAACGGGATATTTATGCTTCCTCACAGTATCTTCCCACAAGACATTCACTAATCACACAGGGAAAAATAGTAAATTTGCAGAGTAAGGACTGGGCAGACACCTTAACCAAGTGTTCCAAGTCAACATCACCAATAAGACATAACAGACATCAGGTATCCCTGGGTAAGTTTTGAGAAGGGTGCAGCATCCTTTCTATAAGATGCATATCCAAAAATGCACAGCTTCAATTTAATCAGGAGAAAATACCAGCTATGAACAAATCAACTGAGAGAATTTGCAGAGTAAGGACTGGGCAGACACCTTAACCAAGTGTTCCAAGTCAACATCACCAATAAGACATAACAGACATCAGGTATCCCTGGGTAAGTTTTGAGAAGGGTGCAGCATCCTTTCTATAAGATGCATATCCAAAAATGCACAGCTTCAATTTAATCAGGAGAAAATACCAGCTATGAACAAATCAACTGAGAGGCATTTTACAAAAAAAAAAAAAAAAAAAAAAAAAAAAAAAAAATGATGAAAGCTCTTCAAGATTGCCAAAGTCATGAAAGATAAAGAAAGACTGAGGAACTACTAGGTTGCTAGGAAAGTCATGACTCATTTTTGCATAAAAACACAGAAAAAATACATCATGACTTTCCCAAAGACCTACAGGTTGGAAGAGACTAAGGAGATAAGACAATTCATTGCAAGGCAGGATCCTGGATTGAATTCTGGGCCTGTGAAAGGATATGAGTGGGGAAAAAAAGAAAAAACTGGCAAAGTTTGAGTAAGGTTTATAAATCAATTAATAACAATGCTAATTTCCTTGTTTTAGACATCGGGCTATGGTTATGTAACATGGTAACATGAAGAAAAGCTGGGTGAAGGTTTGATGGGAAGTCTGTAGGCTTGCTAAAGGTTTAAAATTCTTTCAAAATAAGTAAAAATAAATAAATAAATAAAATGAAAAAGTTGCCAGCCCCAGGTAAATGAGTAAGAATTCTGGGGGGGAGAGAGATCTAGGAATTTATATTTTTAAACAGTTCAAGAGATTTTTTTGGTTTCAGTCACCTGGCAGATGCTTGGGAACCCTTGTCAGTGTCGGAAGCCAGGGACAGGGGGAACCACAGTCAGTGGCAGGGTTTAGAAAAGAGAACAGACCAAAACCTAAGTATCAACTAAGAGCCAATTACAGGACTGGCATTCTACCAGCTAACTAGATGAATAAAACAAGACAGGCCCTGTTTTCAAAGAGCTGTCAGTCAGTCTGGCAGCTTTCCTAATATCAGAGTACTTCTTAGCTTCTACAATGTGAAAGGAATGCCCTCCATTTTTGCACAGAAGGTGTATTTTGCACTTTGTCAACTTGAAAACAAATGTATCATACTGTCACTTTTCCACATTTTAGTTTAAAATTCTAACAATACCTATGTGTAAATTTCTAGAGTCTTGTATATATTTCCAATAGATATTTTTGTAGCCACACCTAAGGACCCTATGTGTATAATTAACAAATGTGTATGTTCATGTTTGGGCAACTCTTTCTTATAACAGTGACATAGTCTGTATTTGAATAATATATGGTCTTTATTTTGAAAAATGTGAAAAACAAAAAAAAAATGTTTCTATAAAATACTTTGTACTTACGTATATCCTTGTTAGTGGATATACTAACCTATTTTCTTAGGATACATTTTCATGCTTCATATTAATGTATCAGAGGTATGAGCATTTTCTGGTACTTAAATTATATTATCATGTTGCCCTCTAATCTCTACAACCAGGAAATACTGGGTCTCCACCATTTTTTAATCACTAAAAAATTTAAATTTTTTTCCTATTTATTTATTTATTTAATGTACATTTCACTGAACATCATCACAGCATACAATATGCAGTTTCACATCCAGAATACACTGTATAGTGGTGTAGTCATACATGTTATCATCAACAAATAATTTTTCCATTTCTTGTTTCTTGTGTGTGTGTGTGTGTGTGTGTGTGTATTCCTCAAGCCCATTTCTCATCTTCTGCCATTTCACACCCTCCTCCCACACTATCTCTGGTATCTGCAGTTGCTTTGCTTTCTTTTTTTTTTTTTTTTTTGTCCCACATTTTATTGATTTATCTTAATTGGCCTAACTACTTTCAATAGCAAGTTCAGCTGATATATAAATATCTGTGAACAAATGTTTAACTTTAGACATAAAACTGTGAGTAGTATAAATATACTATAATATAGTACCTAGCTAAGGCTATATAGCTTACTGTGGTCATTAAATAGGTATTTTTAAATATTTTTCTAATTTCTTTTTTTTTTTTTGACTCTAGACATTTTAGTCTCTTGTTAATATAGGTTAAGAAATTTTTAAATTCAGCAGTGACAAATAACCCTTTGTGAGTTATTAATACTTCATAAAACAAATATCCCAAATTTTATTTGGTTTCTGGCTTTCTTTTAATTTTTAAAAATTATTATTCATACATTAAAATGGTATACATCATTTAGATTGTGAAGAGACTTTTCCTAGCATGATATACACCTCAGTCCAGCCCAATTGACTATTGAACACATCCTCGTCAACAGATTAAAAAAATAATAAACCATATCTGTGCCCACAAGTATCTTACCTCTCTATTTTTTTCCCAAAATTTCTTTTCCTATGCTCTTCCCCTCCTACATACTCTTTCCACTTTGTCTCTAGTGTCCATAACAATTTTTAATGCTTTTATATTCTCCAGTCTTTCAGTCTCTACCATAGAGTGCAGACAGTAAATGTATGTTAAGTGGAGACATACAATGTCTCTCTTTCATAGCCTGTCTTGCTTCACTCAGCAACAAATCTTCCATATTCATCCATTTTCTATCAAATTCCAGGGCCTTGTTGCTTTTTATGGCTGAATAGTATTCCATAGAGTATATATGCCATAATTTTTCATCTGTTTGTGGACATTTGGGTTGGTTCCATGTCTAACCAATCTTGAATAATGAATGCTGCAATGAAAATAGTTGTGCAAGCGCTTTTCCAACTGAGTGCTCTCCTGTCCTTTGGGTAGATACCCAGGAGTGGAATTGCTGGATCATACGGTAGTTCTATTTGAAGGTCTTTGAGGACCCTCCATATCGTTCTCCACAGTGACTGGACCTATTTACATTCCCACCATATTTTTTTAATTTTAAGAAAGACAGTTTTAGCTTTAATAAATCAAAATTTTAAAATGTTAAGAGAACTTTGCTTAAGACTTAAAGTCAGGAAGCAGGTTAGGATTTTGTTAAAATAGTAGTTACATGAATCTGTTGATAATTCAAGATAAGACAAAAATCCATATCTCTGGAGTACAAAGCATTAAAAAGATCAGTACGGTTTTAGTCAAAAACCATAAAATTCTATTTCATCAGCTAAGTCTCATGTACTTAATCTAACTTGTGCTGTGGTCCAAGCTTTCTGTTTAAATTCTGGAAGACAATATTCAACTCTGGACTTGCCCTACCATTAAGCTAGCCATTTACTTAGATATTTTTAACTCTTATTTCTGTGTGTCTGACTTTACTTTTCCTGATATAACACTCTCTTCAGAACTTCTTGGAGAACTAGTCTAGTGTTGGTAAATTCTTTCAGGTTTCGTTTATCTGAGAATTTTCTTGTCTTCTCTTCCCATATAAAGGATAATCTTGCCAGGTATAGTATTCTTGGTTGAAATTGTTTTTCACTTAACACTTAGAATATATTTTCCCATTCCTTCCTTGCTCACATTGCTTCTGAGGAGAGGTCTGCTATTAGCCTGATGGGATATCCTTTGTAGGTAACTTGTCATTTCTCTCTTGCCAGTCTGAGTTATCTTGTCTTTGTGATTTTGGTCAATTTGGCTATAATGTGTCTTAGAGATCTTCTTGGGTTGATTCTATTTGGGGTCCAATGTATTTCTTGGGTCTGGATCTTTGAATGCCTCTCTAGGTTTGGAAAGTTTTCTTCCAGGATTTCATGGACTAGATTATCAATGCCCTTATTAGTCTCTTCACCTTCTGGGATATGGATTATCTGGATGTTTGGATGTTTAATGGTATCTAGTATTTCTCGTATATTATTCTCATTTTTTTGGACTATTTTCTCAGTCTTTGTGGTGGATTTTTCCAGGCCAGTGATTCTGTCTTCTACATCTGAGATTCAATCTTCTGTATGATCTAGTCTGTTTTTAATACTTTCAAGGGAGGTTTTGATTTCCTGTATTACAGCTTTCATCTCTAACAGTTCTATTTGATTCTTTTTTATGATGTGTATTTCCTCTTTCAGATCATGCAAGAACTTCCTCACCTCCTGAAACTCTTTGGCTCTACATTCCTGCCTCTTTTGGAGTTCATTGTCTTTCTTGTCTTGCATCTCTGTTAAATTTATCACTATGAATATTCTAAATTCTTTATCAGACATTTCCACAAGTTCCATTGTACTGTCTGTGGATGAAGAGGAGTATTCTTTTCCCTTGGAGGGGAGGTATTATCTTGGTTTCTCATATTTCTTGTGCCTTTGTGATGATTTCTAGTCATCTGATGGGTTATACTCTTCTTCCTAATTCCTAGCAATTCAACCTGAAAGTTCAAGGGCATGCAGGAGGAAGTGATCTGCAATCTCTTTGCCGTTTTGTTTTTATCCCTTTGTGCAGCAGATTTGTCGGGTATTGAGGAATATGTTGACCCTAATAGTGTTTGGATGCCTGGTTATGGTTCCCTTAGATCAATCTAGACATTCAGTACGTGGAGACTGAGCAGCAAAGCAATTAGGTAAAAGAAAAAGGATAAGAAGACAAAAAGAGAAAAAAGAGAGAAAGAGAGAGAAAAAGAATATATATTTTTTAAAAAGCAAAAAATGAAAACCGTGCAGTGCGCTCACCTGCAAAAGCACTAGTTCTCAACTGCAGTGGAGGAAACTTCGTCTGAAAGCCTTTGCCTCTCCTAGATGGGAGAGGGAAAGGGGATTATTTGCAAGATGAAGGAGGATCTTAAAGCCAAAAGAATACTTTACCTTTAAAAAGTTTAAAAAAAGAAAAATGACCAAAAAATGAGAAGACAGAGAGAGGCAGAGTGAGAGAGGATAGCGGGGGCACCCTACCAGTCAAGACTGGGCCTGGAGGCTGAATTATCAGTAGACAATCTTCATTTCTCTTATTCCCTGAAAGCACTAGTTCTCAACCGCAATCTAAAAATGCTATTTTAAAAGACATGAAATTGGGACCAGCAGATAGTGTAATGGTTGCATGGCTGGACTCCCACATGGCTGACAAAGGTTCAAGTCCTGGACTCGGTGGCTTGAAATTCACTCTGGCCATGTGTGTGTGTGTGCACACCCAAAATTCTGAGAGGAGAATGTTGGAAAAGAGACTATGGCATGGCCATCCCTGGTTAGGGAGTGATTTTTCACTTTCTATTTGTCTGTCTCTCTATCCCCCTGACGAGCGCATGCACCCAATAGCAAAAATCTCTCCTAAAAAAAAAAGACATGAAATTATTCTCCTACTTTATCTACCTTATGTAAGTGGCATCTCTTTTTATTACTAGTACTAGCCTATACGTTTCTTTTTTTTTTTTTTTTGGAGAGGTTTTCGCTATAGGGCGCATGTGCTCACCAGAAAGACAGAGAGACACAGAGAGACAGAAAGCGAGAAATCACCCCCCGGGGAGATGGTCACGCCGCAATCCCTTCTCCTCCATTCTCCTCTCGGGGCACGCACACGTGCCCGGCGTGAGTTTTAAGCCACTGGGTCCAGGACACAAACCACGGTCGACTATGTGGGAGTCCAGCGATGTAGCCATTACGCTAACTGCTGGTTCCTGCTATACGTTTCTTTACTATAAGGAGATTGTATATTCTAAAGGTTAATCATAATCTTATATATTTCACTAAAGTCTTTACATGTAACAGATTTTAACAACCTCTCTGAAAAATAGTTTACAAAAATTTCTCCTTTGTAGCATCTCTAATGGTGTCTTTAATGTTTCCCATTGTATATTAATTTCTAAACATTAATAGAGATATACTCTGTTGATGTTTAATAGAGACTTAATTGTCTCTATTATAAAAATCGCCTCTATGATAGGCTAAATCATAAGGTAAGGAATTTATATAACTGTATCATAAAATGCTTTCATTGTTAGCCTATCATAAGGTAAGGAATTTATATAACTATCATAAAATGCTTTCATTGTTCTGTCAAATTTCATGGAAAACGAAGTTAGAGAAATGGAATATGGTTTAAAAATAAGGCATATGATATAGAAAGTTTCAAAACTAGAACAAAGGAAATTTACAGAGAATATTCATTCATAAAGCTACAAAGAGAAAAATAAGTCTCTAACCTGCAAATTTGCAGTATTTCTTCTTCCCTCCCTAGACAAAGATACTTTTAAGTCCAATGTAGAGGAAAGAAGAACCCATCCAACTAAATTCTTTTCCCCTCCTGCCTTTGTATTGGAGTTCTTCTAAATATTTGCCATTCCCAGATTACTAAAATAGAATGAGAAACCACTCCTTTGTGGTGCAGATGATTGAAATAGATCCCAAGTAGTAAAGAAAAATTCTCACGCCTTCGAGGAGGAATTAAATTGAGAAGCTGAATCTTAAGAAGATGAAATTGATGTAAAATAACCATTTTTTGCAATGTTCAATTACTTTACTCTTGTTTATCTCACAATTTGGACACATATAGTGAATAGAGTATAAGGGAAAATTTTAAGAAAATCTAAAACACCTCTATGTCCGTTTCAGATGAAAATCAGGGAATCTTTCATGTGTTCATAAGTAATTCTTCAAAAATCCGTCAAAATTTCCTTCCCCACCTCAAAATTTCCCTTTTGTTGATCCAGTCTTGTTAACTGTCTTTTTAAATGTTTTGACTCAATATAATAATTTTAAACTACATAAACACACACATATACAGACATAACATTAATATATACAGATACTTATTCAATAACTTGTTCCAGCCCATTCTCTTTAAAATAGGAATATTTTATGTCTCTTCCAAAATCTAGAATTAAAGACTATCAAAGTAGTTATTTTTGTGTAAGCCAAAACTGAAAGTATAAATTATCTCTAAAAACCTTCCAGAAATGTTAACAATTGAAAATACTAATGTTGCTAATTTTACAATCTCAATCTATGCCCAAGAGGATTTTGCCAATAAATCCATTATGAAGCTGCAAGCATGGCTCTTATTTCGACTTTGTAAGGAGAACTACGGGAAGGAAGAAAAAATAAGAATACTGTCTGAACACCTTGTTCCTTCATTAAAATTCATTAACATGATCAACTGAAATGCTACTTTACCGATAACTCTAAAGCATAAGGACAAATTCTACGTTAGTAGTACATAGTAGGATTGTTTTCTAAAAGTCAAACACATTAAAACTAATTTCCCTAAATGTAACAACGTTCTAAAACTCTTCCGGACACTGTATTTTAGAATGACTATCCACCAAATGACATGTAGTCTTCTTCCTTCACACAGGAAAGCCACCCTTTCCATATGGCCACTTACTTCTTGAGTATTTCACTCAAAAAAGTAAGTTCTTCCCTGGAATAAACAGTCTTTCTCATAGACTAGAACTGTGGAGCAGACTACATCAAAAGGTCATTATAGAAATGATTTTAAATGAAGAATATTCCCTTACTGATTACAAAAGCACAGCATATATACTGAAGAAAAACTGGACCACACAGAAAAGCATGAAAAATAAAATCATAATTACACATCATTATAATGTCCAAATACCCTTTTAACATCTTGGCACACGTATTTCCAGTCTTTTTTATATGCCTATGTTTGTTTTTCTCTTCAAAATGTAACTAGAATGGTGCATCCTTCTTCCTCATTTAATAATAGTTAACACATTGTCCAGTTAATTTACACTTTATGAATATAAGCTGTAATGGTTGTATAGTATTCCATTCTATAGGTACCTAATAATTTATTCAAACATTCCCCCCCTAACTATTGGATTGCTTCTGATTTTTGTTATTATTTAAAAAACAAAACAAACAAACAAAAAAAAACACCATCAGTTCTAAGGCTTAGTAATTAAGGAAGCCAGATCCCACATGGCTGACTGTGACTTGAATCCTGGCCCAGGGTGGCTTATAAAACCCAACAGGCACATAGGCCTGTGTACTTCAAATCCTGACAGGATGGAGAAATGAAGAAGAGACTGCAACATGATCGCACCCCACTGCAGGGTGCTTTCTCCTCTCTGTGAAACACGTTTACACTCAGCTCTATTTTGGTCTTTTTTAGATGCTAAATTTCACTCCATACTACGAAGACATTACAATTTATTTATCTATTCTTTTTGGCCGGATGTCTGGGTACTTCTGATATCTTACAATTATGGCCTGCAGTGAACCTTTTTATGTACATCTCCTTGTACGAGTGCAGGAATTACTTTGTATTTCACTAAGAAGTGAGACTGCTGAGAAAGATACACACACACACACACACACACACACGCACGCACACACACATATAAAATGCAAAACTACATACAAAGTGTTGGCATCCTAGCTTCATTTTCACTTTTAATCTGTTTATTAAAAATTAAGCACTATATTCCCCAGAAGTTGAACTCATTCTCTTCCGCCACCATAACTGACCATAGCCACACCTGTCTACACACAATGAATATTTATAAAATAAAATAATATCCACATCAGAGAAGAATAGGAGTCAAACTGTTTGGGGTCAAACACTATCCTAAGAGTTTAAAATAAGTATCTTTTCATCTACATGACAATCCAAAATAAACTATTATCACCCCTTTGTAATCTGATAAAGACTGCGCTTCCCTTAATAACTCTCCTTGCTAGAATTTTCCTGCCTGCTTCACATATTTTTTCTCTTCCAGGAAAATTTTAGAATAATGTACATATCTTAAAATATAACAGCAAGAATAAAAAAACTCTCCATTTTAATTTATAATACATATCTAATAAATATTTTCTAAAGTATTTTCTACCCAGAGTATTCCTTGTCTCTTTCGGAGGTTAAGGAAGTTTCTAGCTACTTTCACTTTAACTCTTTAGGCTTCCAGAATATGAGGAAAAAGACAAAAGAGATTTAAAATACTTTATTGCAGGACCAGCAGTTGCCATAATGACTATGTCGCTTAACACTCATGTAGTTGAACAGTGGCTTAAACTTACGCTGGGTGCGTATGCGTGCATGCCCGAGATTCTGAGAGGAGAATGAAGGAGAAGGGATTGCGGCATGGCCATCCCGCCTGGGGGGTGATTTCTCACTTTCCGTCTCTCTGTCTGTCTCTGTCTTTCTGGCGAGCACACACACCCTATAGCAAAAATCTCACCAAATAATAATAATAATAAATAAAATACTTTATTGCATATTTTATAGTTTAATGTTTTTAACACACATACAGAAAACATTCAACTGTATATATGCAACTCAAAATATAAAAATATGTAAATTTAAGGCCCTTCATAAATGCAAGAACTAAGCTCAGTGACCCACAGCCCTATTATAAGCTCAGAATTCTCTCTTATTTCTATTGTTACCTTACTCCACAAAATAAGTAAGCTAAAGTAATAGCTTGAATTGGTAATGATCTAGTTTTCACTCAAGATAGGTTTAAGGAGTGGTCAGAATTCTTCACTAAGGGTTAACTTTAATAGTCTCATTTCAAAACCCAGAAAAGATTAAGAAAACAAAATCCATCTATTTTTCTTTTATAATTGTTCCATCATGGACAATTTAGTTTGTTCTTTTGCAGCCTAAATCAACTAATTCTTAAAGTTACCATGAGATCTTAGATCAGATGCCCATGTTTCTGCGAGCTTTATTAGGTTCTTGGCATAAAAAAATTCCCGTGCAAAAATGGTTCCTGATTGAATCAGGTCTTGGTTAAACACTAAAAATATTAATTTGGTGCTACAATGATGAATAAAACAAAACCTTACAACAAGAACAGCTGATTATAACACACATATAGACCAAGAAAAGGTTAATATTGTGTTTTCTCTATTCCAAATACACTCAAATTATTACTGGTATATTTCTCACAGTTTTAAAATTGACTAGTTTTTCAGATTTATATGAACAGCTTTGTTAGTGCTACATGAAACCTATGACTAACAGACGCCTAGTAAATATTTACATCCAAAAATATTTTTCTTTTATTAGTAACTGTGATTTAAACCAAACAAACAACTACTTGGGAATAGAGGAATCCTTAATGTTGGAAAATTACAAGAGCATTTTTACTTAACTGATATTACTGAAGGATCAAGAGCCTTAGAAGTTACAAAAATGTCTTAAATACAAAAACTTTATTTTTCCTCCTTTAAATAAAACCTATAATTACACTAAACAATTAATTTTCAAGCCAAAGGAAGGTCTACATCTTTTATTTATTTTTTTTTTATGGAGAGGTTTTTGTGATAGGGTACATGTGCTCACCAGATAGACAGAGAGAGACACAGAGATAGAAGGCGAGAAATCATCTCCCAGGGGGATGGCCACACCGCAATCCCTTCTCCTTAATTCTCCTCTCAGGATCTTGGGTACACACACACACACACACACACACACACACACACCTGGCATGAGTTTAAGCCACTGGGTCTGGGATTCGAACCACAGTGGACTACGTGAGAGTCCAGCAACTTAGTCATTACACCAGTTGCTGGTCCCAAGGAAGGTCTACATCTTAACTAAATCAAGGGGATTATGGGAAAAAACATTAACGTGTTTCTGCATGGAAACAATATTCATCTTCCATTGGTGAACATACTAACTTTAATCAGCTTACTACTAAATACAAGAGATTTTTAAAAATGAAGTAGGATTAAGAAATGTTTAACATTATGTAAATCAAGAAGATGTACATTTGAAAACTTTGATTTTAAAAGAAAGCACATATAAAAATTAGCTTCAAGACACCCCTTTCTCATCCACCCCCACAGCACAGTGGTTAAGTGCAGTGCATAGGGAAGTGAATCCCATATGGTCAAATGTGATTCAAACTGGGAATTCAGCTTGGAAAACACTACAGGCGAATGTGTGTGTGTGTGTGTGTACCCAAAATCCTGACTGGACAGAGAAATGGAAAAAAAAGGATTGTGGCATGGGGGTTACCTTCTCTTTTTCTCTTCTTGGTGAGCACATGTGCCTTTTGGCAATTAAAAAAATAATAAGATATTCTTTTCTGTAAAAATTATCATTGGAAATTTTCAGGTACTTAAAATTACGAAAGACCCAGCCAGTGGTGTGGTGGTTAAGGCAGATGGATCCCACGTGGCTGACTGAGCAGTTTGAATCCCAGACTGGCAGGTTGAAACATACACCAGGCACATGTATGTGCATACCCAAAATCCCGAGAGGAGAATGCAGGAGGAAAGATTGTGGTGTGGTCATTCCCTCTGAAAAGTGCTTTCTCACTTTCTCTATCTCCAATGAGCACACTTGCCCTGTAGCAAATTGAAAATAAATTATTTTTTAATCTTTAAAAAAAAATTACCAGAGTAAAGCCAATCAGATCATCTATACTTTTCTCCTATGGGAAATTCTATAAACTCACATCACCACTAGAAATTCATTTTTTTTAATTTAGTACAAAAAGCTATACATAGATTTTATTTATTTATCTCTCTTTAATAACAAAATAATGCTCCTTACAACACATTAAGCAATACGACAGTAAATTTAAAAGTGAACAATTTCTTTCTCGAATCCTAGTTCATGAGATAATGTTACCATCCTGGTTATTTCTTCAGGCTCATTCAACTATATATAAACATCACATCTATCAACACATAAAGGGACCTTCAATAAGTTCAGGGAAAATGAATGTTATGAAAAAAGTATGCATGGATTTTAATATTTTCTTGCACCAAAATACTAACTTATCACAACATGTCTGAACAGGATCAAACTTCAAGCACTAAGAAGGATAAGACATCAGTTTGAACAGAGCCCCTATAAGAAAAACATGAATTCTGCTAAAATTGAAATAAGAACAAGCATCAAATTTAGGCTGACGTTTGGATGGAAAGATGGTGAAATCATTGATGCTTTCTGAAAAGTTGGGGACAAGGAACAAAAGAAATCAGCAGTTTACAACCAGATAACTCATTTTAAGAAGAGATGAGCCAAAAAAAAAGAAGAAGAAGAGATGAGCCATTGGGACCAGCAGTTAGCATAATGTCTATGTCTCTGAACTCCCATGAAGCCAATCGTGGTTCGAGTCCTGGGCCCGGTGGCTTAAACTTACGCCGGGTGCATATGCGTGTGTGCCCAAGATCCCAAGAGGAGAATGGAGGTGAAGGGATTGCAGCATGGCCATCCTCCCTGGGGGGTGATTTCTCGCTTTCTATCTCTCTGTCTCTCTCTCTTTTTGTGGCGAGCACACGTGCCCGATAGCAAAAACCTCTCCGAAAAAAATAAAAAGAAGAGATGAGCCATGGTCACCCACAGTAGCAAACCATCCACATCAATTCGCCAGGAAAAAAATTGATCTTGCTCATGCCCTAATTAATAGCAGAAACAATAGTAAACACCACAGACATCTCACTTTGTTCAGCTCATACACTTTTTACTAAAGAATTAAAGTTGACAAACTTTCTGCTTGATAAATGCTAAAAGTGTTGGACCCAGATCAGCTGCAAAAAATGAGCAGAGCTTTTGATGAAAAATTTAAACAAGTGGCATCAAGATTCTGAATCAAAGAATTACTACAAAGAACTGTAACAGGAGATGGCACATGGCTTTACCAGCAAGATCCTAAAGACAAGGCACAATCAAAGTAATGACTACCAAAGGCAGAAGTGGTCCGGTCAAAACAAAAGCAGACTGGTCAAAAGCAAAGGTCATGGCAACAGTTTCTTGGGCTGCTCAAGGCATTTTCCTTGTTGGCCTTCTAGAGGGACAAAGAACAATAAAATTCGCTTATTATGAGAGTGTTTTAGGAATGTCAGCTGGAAATACATCTGGGAAAGTGTTACCAGAATCCTTATAAAAGTGTCTTGAACTTGACAGAGTTTATGTTGAAAAATAAAGTTTATATTCAAAATTTTTTATCTTTTATTTCTACTTTTCCATGAACTTGTTGAAGTCTCCTTATATACACAGAAATACAAGTATCTGTTTGTTTTAAGAGAGACTTTTGCTATAGGGCACATGTGCTCGCTGGAGACAGAGAGCAAGAGACAGAGAAAGCGAGAAATCACCCTCCAGTGGGGAATGGCTATGCCACAATCCCTTCTCCTCTATTCGCTTTTTAGGATTTTGGGCATACACGCATGCACGCACACATGCCTGGTGTGAGTTTCAAACTGCTGGGTCCAGGACTTGAACCACAGTTGACTATGGTGGGAGCCCAGTGCCTTAACCACTACACCACCTGCTGGCCCATATTTTTTTTTCTTCTATTTGCCAGCACTCATGTGGGGGGCGGGGAAGGGAGGTGGGCCACCGTAAGGAGGAAGGAGTGGGAGAGGAAGAAAGTTCCTCCCAATGGGACATGATTACACCAGTCTATTCTCCATTTCTCTATTCTGTTGGCTTTATGGGATTTAGGGGTTATACTCACAAGCACTGGTATATTTTTTAAGCAGCTAGAGCCAAGACTTAAACCCTGGTCAGTCATGTGAGATCTGGCTCCCTTTAGCTGGTAGGCCATTGAGGTGGCCCAGGTTTTATCTTTTAATGAGATAACCCATACTACTCTACGGTTTGTCCTTTACACTTCTAATATGGTTATACCTTCAATTAGTAGATACAGAGCTAACCTAATTTTTTTTTAATTTCTGTAAAAATATTATGCTCTAGGTACATACCATGATTTATTTTCTTCATAATTATTCTCCCTCCTTGGCATAGAAGTTCAGATCCTTTCCAAGTGTTTGCTCCAACCCTAACAATGTAAGATCTCCCTTTCCCTTTAGATCTCCTTCTCAGTAGTGTCTTCTACAACTGGCACACTGGCCCAAGCATTAGGGAGGAGAAATTTGGTTAAAATAACCAGTTTTTTATGTAAGGCTGCTCCTCAATACCCTATATTTTAAGATTAGCTTTGCCTAAATCTGTGCCAAGACACGCCTTTTATTTCATGGCACTTAGAACTCAATTATTTATGGGGACCAGTAGGTGGTGTGGTGCTTAAGGTGCTGGACACTCCCACATGGCCAATTATAACTGGAATCCCAGAACTGGTGGCTTGCGTTCTCACTTTTCCTCTATGTGGGAGTGTGTCTCCCTCTGGTCAAATTAAGACAAATGAATGAATAAATTTTAAAAATTAAATAAATAATTCTGAAAACAAAAAGAGTCAGTTATTTACAACAAAAATACACTAGACAGGGAATCATAAAACCCAGGCTCCATCCCTACCTTTGCCACTAACTACTGATGTAACACTGCAAGTTACTTAACTGCTTGGCGGTCTATCTTCTCCTCTAAATAATCAATTACTTAAAGCGAGTAATTTTTTTAAAGTTCCTTCACGCTGAGGTCAATGATTTGATATTGTTCAACAAATGCACACTTTAAGATGGCCCACAGAGGGGGACCAGCAGTTGGTGTAATGGCTATGTCGCTGGACTCCCATGTAGTCGATCATGCTTCGAGTCCCAGACCCAGAGGCTTAAATTCACGCAGGACACACATGCGTGCGTGCCCAAGATCCGAGAGGAGAATAAAGGAGAAGGGATGGTGGCGTGGCCATCCCCCCGGGGGTGATTCCTCGCTTTCTAAAAGAAAAAAATATATATATGGCCCACAGAGGGGAGTTTACCAAAGGCAGCTTTGTGTAACCTGCTCAAAGGGTTTACTAACAATTGAAATGATACTAAAAATATAAATACTTAACAATCCAGGAATGCAAACTGTTCACCTCCACAAGGCCATTGTAATGATCTACTTAGAATTAATAATCACACATTACCATAGTCAATTTATTAAAGCAGTATGTCTAAAAATCTCATGCTTCACTTAGTTCTAATCATTACATATGTTGAAAATAAAACTATTTTCTAAAATATAGTAAGTGTTGAATGATCATCATGCAATCTGGGTCCTGCTTCCGCCTTAGCGATTCAGTTTCCAGGTTGTCTTCACCTATAAAATTAAGTAAACCAAACACATCTAAGATTCATTCATTCATTCAACAGAACTTTATTGTGAATCTACAATGTCCCAGGAAAGCACTATGCTTCATGCTAGGAATAAAATGGTGAAAAAGAAACAATCCCACCCTAAACTGTTCCTATTGCAAGAAAGGTTAATTTCATGCTTTTGTGCCTCGGACTGTTTTCCAACTCAAACTGTCCCTCCACGTGTTTAAACTAAACTTGGTTAAATAAATTTTACTGTGTGTCTTTTAAAAGACTCATATGTCATTTTTGAAAACATCCTACTACATCCTTAAAGACTGAAAAGAACATTAGTTTTAACTTTAAATGACAAAGCAGCTTGTCAAACCGCAATCTTAAGAGAAAAGGAGTGGAGATGAGTTCCTTTAGTATCTGTAAACATACCGAGACTTTAATCCGCCTAGCCTTCACCTTAAAAGCATGCAAAAGAGAAGGAAATATAAAACTATGCCATGAATACCATATTTCTGAGACTCAATTTTTTTTGTAAAAAAAAGAAAGGAGTGAAAATAAAAGAAGCCACAGAAAGGGTAAGGATAAAGGGAGTGAAGGATAGAAAGCGGCACTGACTCCAGACAAAAGACCTGAAGTACCCAGGTCTCCTCTGCTTTCCTGCTCCCTACAGTCATGCTTTTTTTTTAAGGGGTAAGGGTATGCAAGGAAAGCCAGGCATTGACCCTCAGAGGTCAACACTGAACTCCAGTGACCCCGAGGCGGCCGGAATTTCCTTTCCCTTAGTAACTTTTACCAGTTGTCATCTGGGTTACGTTCCTGGGGTGTCTGTACTCATCAAAGAAGATACTGCATTATCATAAAACTCAACAGGGGGCCTCTAACTGAAAATTCAAAGAGAAAACAAAATCGTACCTTTAGCTAACAGCACAGACATTTTTGAAAATATGCCAAATATACCTGTCTCTAATAGTTGATATTGTGTATGTGTGTGTAAAAAAATCAGTTAACACTGAACTGACATCAAACAATTTCTACTTATAGAGATAAACCAAAATAGGGAACAAGGAATCTGTGATATGACACTAATACCTTGCCCCGCAAGAAGTTATTTTTTAAGCAACATTTTTTTCAATTTAGCTTTAAATGTCTATAATGAAAGGATATGAATATAAAGAACCTTGCTTTCAAACATTTAATCAAGGAAAAGATCATTTGTATAAACTGTCATTTCAGTTTTTCCTTAAAGAGAAGAAGTTTTTAGGACTGAAGTACTTTAAAGGTTTTTTCTGTTCATTTTAAAAAAAGACTTATTCCCTCATATAAGTGCTGGCGGGGATGGAGGAGCAAACACTTGAAATAAATATTTCTGTACAAGATTAAAGAGGCTGGCTACCTTAAAGAAAAAGATCTTTAAACATAATTCTTAGCCAATTTGGGGGAAAATTCTAACTGAATATAAAACTAAACCCCTTTCCTAGTTTTCTTACTTTTCTGGTAGTATGATTCCTGAGAAATTATCCATTATGAATTCTATACTAGAAATTACAATGCGTATCCTACATTTAACATACTTTGCATAAGTA
>NW_006210013.1:26373-40920 GCF_000334495.1 Tupaia belangeri chinensis | reverse complement strand
GGAAAGCAAAAATACAAAAAGAGTCACTTTTAGGCAAGTTTCTAGGAATAAAATAAGAGTTATAAGTAAAGAGTTGTGAGTTTTAATTACAGCAGAGGAAAAAACAGACCACATTTCCTGAGGTCTAAGGAAAAAAATCCACTCCCATAGGTACTGTCAGGGATGGCTGTCCTAAATTATAAATCCATAACCATTAGGGGCATAGGGTGAATGAAACCCTACTGTTTCCCCCCAGATTACTCAGAGAGTTCATAATATAATTTCAGAATGAGTCCTAAGGTTATCAGAAATTTCTAGTCATCTGCTTCTAAGTTACCTTCAAGCATTCTTGTTTATAGCAGCTTAATAACAAGCAGCAGTGAAGTGGAAATTCGTTTTGCCTGACAGCAGGGGGTATAGGAAGAGAATTCAGATGAAGAACATATTTCACATCACTAGAGCTGACGAATGTGAAAAATGTGCCAAACTCTGCAAGCTACAATTTTTGTAACTACAAATGTTGAAATCTTTTCGGTGGTGTTACCCATAACCAAGTTTCTATTTTAAAAACAAAAACAAGTTATTTTTCTTAAAAAGCAATTTTATTTTTATTTATGACTTCTTATTGAAAAAGAGGACTGACTGCTCATATTAGTCAAATAATTTACACAGCTTCATGCTTTAGCAGGTAAAAAGCAATAGTACTGGGGCTAGCCTATGGCATGGAGGCTAAGCTGGATCTCACATGAGAACTGCGCAGTTTGAGTCCTGGACTCAGTGACCTGAAAAAACACGCTGGGCACGCTTGTTTGCATGCCCAAACTCCTGGAAGGAGGCAGAGATGGAGGAGAAAGGACTGCAAGTACAGACCCTCTGGCCAAATGAAAAACAAAAGTACTTATGTAGAGTCGCAGCTCACATGGTTCAAAAATCAAAACATGACAAAAGTAAAGAATGAAGAGAACTATGTGTTCAAAGAAGTTTTATTAAGCATCTAGTTCATGAAATGAGAATACATACAGAGAAGACAGCACAGCTATGTATTCACTCATACATTCATTGACGCATTCATTCAGATGCTTAAACGTGTATGTATCATCTAATGCCCAGGCATGGGCAAGATTCTAGGGATACGAAACAATACCACTGAACCAAGATGCTTGCCACTAGAGATGGGGTTACACATGTGGAGGGAGTGCTGGATTTGAACTGAAAACATCCATCTGAACTCTTAATTTAGATACAGAACTTCCATTTATACAAAGATCAAGGTACAGACATACATACATCACTAGCTTAGTCCCTAAGAGATGTGAGACCCGAGGGTAAAGAAACCATCACAAATTAGTAGGAAAGAAAACACAAAGAGGCACCCAGGTCTTGGTTTTAAAATATCATTCTCCATTAAGAGAAACCGGGACAACTTAGAAAAAAGGCTGAAACCAGGGCTGGGGCAAAGTAAGTACGGGGAGAGCTGAGAACATCTTGTTTCACCAAAAAAAGATAAGGAATTCTCAAAGGATGATGATAACATACCAGAGAACAAAGGAGCAGTCTGCAGGGCTCCTGCTGCCCAAATCTGAAATAATTCATATATCGAAATAATTAGTGATAGTAATGAAATATGAAGTTATCAAATAAAAATCGAGGAATATGAATTAATATAAATAAAAAACAGAGATTCTCTCCTTTTAGTAGAATGCCAACTCATAAATTTAGAAAGATGGAATGATGATTGCTAATGTTGGCTTAAAGTTTGACCAAGAAAAAGATACTCTCAGTTTCAAAGTATCTTCCCACAAATTAGACATTAATTACAAAGGGAAAGGCAGTAGCTACAAGGGAGAAACTGATGGATACAACTTATCTAAATAAAACTTCACTACTCTATAAAACCATGTGCTGAAAAGGGCACAGCATCCCTTCTGTAAATTGTTGGCAAAACAGCAAACCCTCAATCTAATCTTGAGGACATATTTTACAAACCCAAATTGAGGGGTAGTCTTCAAAATACTTGACCTAAACTCTTCAAACAATGTTAAAGCCAAGAAAAAAAAGAAAGTCTAAAAAACTGTTCCAGAATTTAAAAAGGCTAACGACAAGAAATTAAATAGAATGTATGACCCCAAATTGAATACTGGAGTAAGAAAAAAATAACTTTGCATGGTACAATTGAGACAATGAACGAATCAGAATAGTTTACGGATTAGAAAGGGCTATCATGGGGACCAGCAGATGGTATAATGGTTACGTCGCTGGACTCCTAGTTGACTGCAATTTGAGTCCTGGACTCAGCAGCTTTAACTCACTCCAAGCACATGTGCGTGCGTGCCCAAAATCTCAAGAGGAGAATGAGGGAGAAGGGACTGCAGCCTTTTTTATATATATATATATATATCCCTCTCTCAAATGGAAAAAAGAAAGAAAGAAAGAAAATGCTATTAGGTCAATGTTAAATTCCTAGATGTTGATACTAAAATGTATTTTATTACAAGAGAATGTTCTTTTCTTGGGAACTACATATTGAAGTATTTAGGGGTAAAAGGCTACAATGTCAACAACTTATTCTCAAATGGCTCAGAACAACATGATACATATATACATAAATGTAAAACTTAGTAAATAGTTGGTGAATCTGGGTAAATGGTATATGCAATTTCCTTGTGTTAATCTTGTACTCCTTCTCTAAGTTTGAAATTATGTCAAAATAATAAGTTATAAACAAAACAGCAGTAGGGATAATTCAGTCATGCATGTAGTCAGTCCGTCAACAGTAAAGACTTTACTACATGCCGAACAATGAACAAACAGATGAGCAGAACGTGCATTTCTACCTTTAAGGACAACTTAGTCTTGAATATTGCTCTGCCTTTCAGAAAAACAAGCTGCAAGAAAAAAATGCTCTCATCATTACTCTCTCCTTCTGTTCTATTCTTCTTTTATAAGAGGCAGTCTTGCCACGCTGCCAGGTTGGCCCTGAACCTGCGGTCTTCCTGACCATTCTCCTGAGTAGCTGGAATTTCAGGAGCTTGCTGCTGCACCCAGCTCTTATTATCATTCTCTTTCAATGCAAACTACTCCATGAGGAAAGTATATTGTAAAGGACATAAACATTTTTCCCACAGTGCCAGAAGTTATACAGTAAACATTCCTAAAAATAAGTGAATCTATCTCCTGAGAAACAGGATTTGTGCTTAAAATTTAAAATATGCGAGTTGTAATGTAATCTCTAGTGTAACAACATCACTAGAGAATTCAGTGGAAAAAAATACAACTTGCTTTACTAATGCCAAGCTTCTTTAAATGTAAAATTAATAATAATTATGGTGATCTGAAAAAAGTCGATGATAAAGACTAGAAATAACAACAAAAAGGTGAAAGTGTGTGTGAAGTAGAAGTGGAACAAAGATTTGATAATACCCAGGACAAAAAGTGTGTGTGGACATAGACTATAATTAAATAAATAACTCAAGTCATTAACACTTGATAACGCTTTACGATAGAAAAAATTCTTACTTTGGGACCAGCAGTTAGCGTAATGGCTATGTCGCTGGACTCCCATGTAGTTGACTGTGGTTCAAGTCCCAGACCTGGTGGCTTAAACTCACACCGGGCACGTGTGCATGCATGCCCAAGATCCCGAGAGGAGAATGGAGGAGAAGGGATTACAGTGTGGCCATCCCTTGGGGAGGGGGGGGGTGATTTCTCGCTTTCTGTCTCTCTGTCTCTCGCTGTCTTTCTGGCGAGAGCATGCGCCCTTATAGCAGAAACCTCTCCAAAAAGAATTTTTTTTTAATTTAAAACAAAAAAGAAAAAATTCTTACTTTATAACCTGACTGAATTTTTTGAAAGGCTGAGCAAATACGAGCAATGGATCAATAATAACATACAAGTAACAAAAGTGGACACCTTTACTGGGCACTTACTATGTGCTGAGTACTTCACCTGCTTAATTTCATTTAATCCTCATTACACAGGAACAATTCCCATGCCCACTACACAGATGAGGAGACTGGGCTTCAGAAGAAAAGCTAGGGAGACATGGATAGTACACAGTAGAGACAGGGTTCAAATACAAAAGTCATGCTTTAAAAAAAAAAAAAAAGAATTATTTTATTTAACCTTATTTATTTACTTACTTAATTTGACCAGAGAGGGACAGAGTGAGAGCGAGTGAGAGACAAAGCAAGTCGCCAGGTCCAGGATTCAAACCATGGTCAGCCATATGGAAGTCCAATGCTCTTAACCACCAAGCCACCTGCTGGTCCTGCCAAAGCCATACTTTTAAAGTATATTTTGGTTCTATCAAATATCTGAGAACCTACTATCTATGGAAACTATGATAGCCACTGAATAAACAGTGAACAAAACTAACAATCCCTGACTGCACAGTACTTAGAATCCAGAATACGTAACTCATGGCACAGCAGTAAAGCCTCAGTAGCCTTCACTATCATGAAAAGTGTCCTCAGTACTTGGAGATCACAATAAAGTAACTACCAAAGACCCAAAAGGCTCAAGGAAAAACCCTTAGAACTATGTAAAGTCACCATGAAACAGACTAGAGAATTCACAGGCAGAATATTTCTAGCCATTTGGCTATATCCTGGCTTACTGCACCAACAGGTCAATGAATTCATCAGTTCAGAAGAGAGGAGAGGCCGCAATGGGAACAGAAAAGGGAGAAGCACTATCTCAAAGGGAGGGCTCCCTGGCCAGACCGTAGCCATATTGTGGTGACAAGTGTGCCCTTAATGGGAGGATATAGACTGGTGCCTTTTAATATCATAAATGTTTACTTTGTCAAAATAACTTATCTATAGAGTTTTTAAACTAGCTCTTCAAGACAAACTTGTATAATGTGGGGGGAAAGCGGTCCTCTGCCCTACCTTTCGACAGCACTCACTTTCAACTCTTTCTAGATAGCTTGTCCATAACTGCTTCTTAAAATTTATTATTTAGGGCTGGCAGGTGACAGCGGTTGAGGTGCTGGACTCCTACATGACCAACCACAGTTCAAGTCTCAGACCTGGTGGCTTGCTTTCTCACTTTCTCTTTCTCTCTCTCTCTGGTTAAATTTTTTAAAATAATAAATAAAATTAAATAACTAATTCTTTTTTTAAAAATTTACTATTGTGAGCATTACATATTGACTTCCTACAATAGATATGTAGATTTAGCTCCTTATGGCATTCTCTTCCCCACTTTCTCAATACAGTCACATCACAACAGACTAAACCAATATTTAGTGTTTTATGTTATGATGATGATCTCAGTATTAGTCCCTACTGAGCGCCTTAAAAAATGACGACTGCATTTCCTGTCTCAGGGGATAGCCGCCCCTTTTTAGAATTTGCTTACTTTTCCATGGATCTTCTCAACAAAATCTGAGGACAACAGATATCTGAGGACCTCCTGTGTGCACATGCTGTGACAGACATTTCATGATAAACAGGACCGATGTCATATTCGGCAAGCACACAGTGTCCAGTCTAGATTATACAACTGACTAGGAGAACATTATTCACCTCAAACTCTTCCTGGAATGCCTTCTATGAGTGAAATGTTGGACGCCGAGATTCCTCTGATTGTACAATATTTTCTTTTCTCTCCCATCTCCAATTTATTTTCCATCTCCTTGCTTTTCTAAGATGGCTTTCTGGAAGACAGTCTCGGTTTTATCTTCCCAGTTTTCTACTGAATTATTCATCTTTTAAATACCCAAGAGCCTTTATTTATTCTTCAAATAATCCCATTCAGGGCATCCTGTTATTCTTTTATAGATACAGTATCTTCTCTTACCTGAGGATTTTAATTATAGTTTTTTTTTAAATAACTTTTTCTCCTACATCATTTCTGTCCCTTTTACACGCTTCGCCCACCCCCCGTTTTTGGTTTCTTTCACGTTACAGACTTTCCTCTAACATGTCTGTTTAAGAGACAAGAGAAAGACGAGCAGGGGATCAGTAGAACTCACTGACTAGCAGATTTCACCACAAGATAGAAAACTAGCTTTACCGTTAGGACTCCAATGTCAATATACGTAGATTTTTTTTTTTTTTTTTTGAGAGGTCTTTGCCTTAGGGCATGTGCACTCTTGGGGGGTGTAGGTAGGGGGAAAGAGAGGGAGGGAGGGAGGGAAGGAGGGAGGGAGGGACAGTGAGAGGAAAAGTAAGAAATCATCCCCCTCCCCACCAGGGCAGACACACTGCAATCCCTTCTCCTCCATTCTCCTCCCAGGATCTCTGCTCATGCACACACACCCAATGCGAAGTCGTTGGGCCCAGGACTTGAACCGTGGTTGGTCATGTCGGGGTCCAGTGATGTAACTGCCACGCCATCTGCTGGCCCCTCACATAGACCTTTCTTTAGCTCTTCCTTTTCCATTGAAAGATACCCTCCATTCTCCTGTGTGTTTGCTAGGGGCGGGGGGTGGGGCGTGTAAGTTTTTTAGCCTTCTGTGTACTAGTGAAAGGGGTAAACTGTACCACAACTTGGTATGCAGATTCCAGTGTGATCCTACTAAAACCCAAGTCAGACCATGTTACTTATTCTAATTCACTCTTGGTGAAAGTCCTTACCATTGCCAAAAAGGCCCTACATGATCTCCATCATCCCACCCCAAGTCCCTTTGTAACCTCTGGCCTCATCTCTTGCTGCCTTCTACTACACTAACCTCCTTGCTTCTCCACACTTGCATAAGGGCCTCTGCCCCAGTCACTCCTCTGCCCGTAACACCTCCCACAACCCCCACAGCGCGTCCCCTTCCTTCCACATCACTGCTCAAATAAGTCTACTTTTCCATTTTGTTTTCAACTATAAGCCCTCCCCCAGTACTCCCTTGTCCTACTCCTCTACTGTGCAGAAGCTTTTTAGTTTAATTCTTTCCCTTTCTATTTTCTACTTATCACACTGATGTACTATATAAATCACTTTATTATGCATACTGTTTATTGTCTGTTTCCTCCCAGGAAAACAGAGCTCTCTCATTCTGTTTTGCTCCCCAGTGTATCTAGTACTATGACAGGATCGAGCAGATAATAGGTGTTCACCACACTCCCTGAAAATACACCTGTCGTCTTCTGCTGTAGTTGGGGAAGAGCAGTCACCTGGCAGCATCGACTAGAAACGTGCGTCCATAAATCTCCCTCTCATACAATTTTCAAGCCGTTCTCCTGTTTTCAGCTCCAGCAACATGCCCACCTGCAGAGACATCTGGAGCTGCTACTGTCTTTGGCTTCCAGGGCTCCCTGTAATTACCTTGCTTCATCCTGCAGACATGTAGCATTCCGTCTTCTCTGCTCTGAGTAACTTAGTACCAATACCTCTACTTTCCAGTTACTAAAGTTGTTGTGTTCAACTTTCTCTTACTGTTGTCACCTCTCCATTCTGTTGGGTTACCAGAAAAGTCATGACACATTTATGCAGAGAAAAATACGTCATGACTTTTCCGACAACCCAGTGTTACTGGTCATTCTAGTGGGATTTCAAAAGAGAGCATGGAAGGAAGCGTGTGGCCATTCTAGTGCATTTACCTACAGGGCGAAACATTCAAACCCTGTAACCGCCTCCCTTTCTTCATATTTCCTTGTGTTCCAAGAAACTTCCTGATAATTACGGTTTCTCACACAGCTATACACCAATGCTAGGCAGAAAATTTAGCCTCTAATTGTCCTTTTTAGAAGGCAGTACCTGTATGTACATTCGTCTATGACCTTGGTAGATTCTGTCACCCCTCAGAGATACGTACTATTAGGATGCTGACATGTTGATGGACTGAAAGTCATATTCAGTTAATGTTACCTTGGAAGCCTCCTGGGATACCCTGCAAACCTTTCATTTGTCCATTATGCTGAGGAATTTTAAATTTCCTTTTTTCTTTTTGAGAGATTTTTGCTATAGGGCACATGTACTTGCAGGAGAGGACAGAGAGAAAGAGAGAGACAGAGAAATAGACAGAGACAGTAAGTGAGAAATCACTCCTCAAGGGGGGATGGCCATGCCACGATCCCTTCTCCTCCATTTTCCTTTTGGGATCTTGGCCATGCACGCATGTATGCCTGGCGTGAGTTTCAAGCCATCAGGTCTGGGACTCGAACCACAGTTGACTATGTGGGAGTTCAGTGACAAAACCATAACACCATCTGCTGGTCCCTATGCTTTAAATTTCAACAATACAGAATTAAATTAACAAAAAGGAGGGAGACCTAAAAAAGAACTAGAAGATCACTTCCTTTTGGCCAGAGCCACCATCTTCCAGTAATTTAATCAAAACTACAAACACAAAGAAAAAGAAGACAGACACCTGGTATATGCTCTCTAGGCCTTTTAAGAAACCTGGAGTCGTCCATCTGGTGACATACATGTAAATCTGTAAGAAAGGTGACACTGCAGACATCAAGGGGATAGGTACTGTTCAAAAAGGAATGCATTACAAATTTACCATGGCAAAACTGGAAGAGCCTGCAATGTTACTCAGCATGCTGCTGGCACTGTAGTAAACAAAGAAGTGAAGGGTAAGATTCTTGCCAAGAAAATTAATGTACATACATATTGAGCATTTTATGCACTCTAAAAGCAGAGACAGCTTCCTGAAACATGTGAAAGAAAATAATCAGAAAAACAAGGAAACCAAAGAGAACAGTACCTGGGTTCAACTGAAGTGCCAGCCTGCTCCACCTACAGAAACACACTTTGTAAGAATCGATGAAAAAGAGCCTGAGCTTCTGGAACCCATTCCCCAGGAATTCCCCATGGCATAATAGGTGCTAAAAATAAAGTCTGGACTATTGTAAAAAAGAGAGAGAGAACTATACAATCAATATAAGTATACAAATAGGCAAGTAGGCAGGCAGGCAAATAATTTATGATAAATATATAATCAACCATTAAATATGTAATCAACCATTTGCTGAGTTCCAAACATGTCCTTGGACTTATTTAGGCACTTCCTATGACTATATACCATAATAACCCTCAAACTAATTCTGTAATCTATTATCCTATTTTTCAAATTTAAAAAATGAAAGCTCATGTCATTGGCCTAGTATCATGAAACTAGCTAATAAAACCAGAACTGTCCAATTCCAAAGTCCATGACCTTTATTCTATAGCTCCCTGTTTTTTGTTTGTTTGTTTTTAATTTGCTATAGGGCATGTGTGCTTGAAGAAGAGAGGAAAAAAGAGATGGAGAGAAAGAGAGAAAGCAACCCCCAGGGGAGACAGCCATGTAGGATCCAACTGTCTTAATCATCATGACACTGGCTGGTCCCTATATATCAGTGTTTAAAAAGTATCAACTGGGACCAGCAGTTAGCGTAATGGCTATGTCACTGGACTCCCATGTAGTCAACTGCAGTTCAAGTCCAGACCTGGTGGCTTAAACTCACGCCAGGTGCATGTGCGTGCATGCCCAAGATCCTGAGAGGAGAATGGAGGAGAAGGGATTATGGCATGGCGATCTCCCCTGGGGAGTGATTTCTCGCTTTCTATCTCTCTGTCTCTCTGTCTTTCATGGCAAGCGCACGCACCCAATAGTAAAAACCTCTCCAAAAAAAAAAAAGTATCAAATGGGACCAGCAGTTAGCGTAATGGCTATGTCACTGGACTCCCATGTAGTCAACTGCAGTTCAAGTCCAGACCTGGTGGCTTAAACTCACGCCAGATGCATGTGCGTGCATGCCCAAGATCCCGAGAGGACAATGGAGGAGAAGGGATTGCGGCATGCCCATCCCCCCTGGGGAGTGATTTCTTGCTTTCTGTCTCTGTCTTTCTGGTGAGCACACACACCCTATAGCAAAAAAAGAAAAAAAAAAAAAGTATCGATTAAGACTGTCTGAAATGCAGAATGAATCCAATCTTGTATGACTGAACAGAATGATAACTGATGATAACATTTAATGTTTCTAAAAGCTCCATTACTAATAATAAGAATTGCAATAAACATAAGAACATATTCCCCATTTAAGTCAATTTTCTGTTCCAAAATGGCAAGTGGCATCAATGGATATTCTGTGGAAAAAATAGCTGCTTTCTATGACACCAGCTTCCAAAAGTTATGACTTTATCCCTGATCCAGTCTTAGTCTTCCTTCCTGTCCTACTATGTGCCTGTCCTCCACAGCATTATGTCTATCACCAAGGTAATAGCTATGCTGACCCCAAGACAAAGCCAAGTTATATCCGTGTGGAAAAAGCCCACTATCTCCAGATGTAGAAACTCAAGCACGGATCACAGACTTCTCATGGGAAAAAGGCAAACATTGCCTTTAAGTTTAGAAAATGAAAACCAGTAAGCCGCCATACCTGGATTAGTGATGAATGACGGCAACACAGCCTGGAACGATTAGCTTCATCTGGGCCGGAAGGAATCTCAGCAGAGGAATTTTTGGCTGCAGCTCTGCTATTTGCTGCGAATTCTGAAAATTAAGCACTGCTCCAGTGAAAGTGGAATGTGCCTATGCAGATCATAGGCACGCAGAGGTCCTGGCAGCCAAACGTTTATGAGATCTAATAAAGGACTACATGTCAGAAAACAGTTTTCAATTTTTCCATTTGAACTTGATAAAAAATAAATGACAGCGGTGAGGTTCAAAATACTCACACCCTAGAGCTGCAAACAAATAATTTAGTATCTTTGTGAGCAGAAAGAGCGTTTCCCCGAGGACATATTTTTCAAAATATTAAATGTTCTGTTAGTTTAGCTCTTCTCTAGCAAGCAGCTGCATTCTTTGTCTGAAACTAGAGAAGGATGGTCTTGCCTCTCCTATAATTGGAGAAGAATTCCAGTCACATTAGGCAGGAGGCCTTCAAATCACATACTTTTTAACTCATAAATATGGTCCCTTTAATATTACACAAAATTTGAATTAGTCAAAATATTTTCAAATGGTAGAAAAACAAGTTTTGAGATAAAAAGGGGTGAAGCATTTCCCACTGCAAAATAAAGCTAGTCTTCTCTTCAAACTGTGTTTCCCTTAGCAACAAAATAAGATTAATTGTGGAAATCAGAATGTCCTGGTATAATGAAGAGTTGGTCCTTGACTTAGGAAGTATGGTGACATAATTCTGTCTGCTGGTACATAATAATGATTTCCATGTCCTAACCCTGCAAAGGATTACCTCATTATTGGCTAAAATACGCTGTTTTTTGTTTTGTTTTGTTTTTTAACATGGCTCAGTTTGTTGTTTACTTCTATATATATATTCTTCCTAATGAAGGTAACATATTTTTCCATTAGGTAGATGATTTAAAAGCATAATTTTTTGGGGGGTGAGAGGTTTTTCCTATAGGGCAAGTATGCTCGTCAGAAAGACAGAGAGACAGAGAGATAGAAAGAGAGAAACCTCTCTCCAGTGGGGGTGGCCACGCTGCAATCCCTTCTCCTCCATTCTCCTCTCAGGATCCTGGGCACGCATGCACACACGCCCGGCGTGAGTTTAAGCCACCAGGTCCGGGACGTGAACCGTGGTCGGCTACATGGGAGTTCAGCGACACAGCCATTACGCTAACTGCTGGTCCCAAAGCATAATTTTCAGGGCTTTCAGATACTTTTTTTTTTTTTTTAAGTTTTGCTATAGGGTGTGTATAGTTGCTAGGAAGAGAGAGAGAGAGAGAAAGAAGGAGAGAGAGAGGAAAAGCAAGAAATCACTACCACCACCACCCCTATGGCGGAATGGCCACACCACAATCCCTTCTCCTCCATTCTCCTCTCTGAATCTTGGGCTGTTTCGGCATATTTTTCAAGCTGCCAGGTCCAGAACTTGAACTGTGTTGTCGGCCATGTGGGATCCAGCGCCTTAATCACTGTGCCACCAGTTGGCCCCTCTAATAGCCAGGTTTTAAATAGCTCCGAACCTGGAACTCAAGTGTTATCTTTCCTTTTATTCCTTTCCTTTCTATGAAAGGGTTCTTCGTGTGAGGAGAGAGATGGGAGGTGGGGAGGGGGATAGGAGAGCCCGGGTGAAAGGTCTTGGTGCAGTTTCTTGTCATAAATGACAGGGCTCTCAAGAATTAGCATGAAAACACTTAAATTCAGGAAAAGTCTATGAAAAAGAAGCAAAACTTAGTTGATTGTTTTCAAAGTTCTCCAGGTTGCGTTGTATCTCGTAGAAGCTCCCTAGCTGTGGGGATGGGGAGAGCCAAGACCTCCCCCTTCTTGGCAATCCCACTGCTAATGGCAGCCCCAGAGCTCCTCTGAGGAGACCCTAAGCTCCCACACCAATCCGAAAATTTTTCAGACTGAACTGCCCCATTTCACCAGGACACAAAAAGAATGTTTAGGGTTCTAGAGAAGCCACTCCTATTCCCCAAAATCTTGTCTATTCCTAGTAAATGTGTACATCCATTAATCTCCTTAACATTCAGAATTCAAAGCTCGGTGTTCTGAGCAGTCACAGTATCAACAATTTACAATTAAAAAAAAAAAAAGGCAAACACTGAATTAAATAATTTAAGGTCAATGAAACAAGTGAAAGGGGAAAACAAAGGCCTTCCAATTCATTTATTTTAAAATAAAAGGGTCAGACTAAATTGGCAGTATCTAATTTGAATTCCTTAGAATCCAGAGTTCTCAGCTATCTCTGGGAAAGACCACAGAGATTCAGCCTTATAAAGCGATCTATGAATCGGGGAAACAGCTACGAAAAGCAGAGCTCTTCAGTTATATTCCCCTTATCGACTGTGGCCAACAATTCCTGCGTTTATTGCTACATGGACATGTTGTCATTTCCATAGCAAATTTTATGTTTCCGAGGTCAAAAATTTTGACCTGCTTCTTTTTGGAACAGCCTTTTTTGAAAAGATCTGCTTCTTTTTTGTACAGTCCAAAATCATAGCCTGTCACCCATTTCATTATTAAAACACAGAAAACAGACTAACAGAAACTAAATGAAGGGCTCTACTTTTTCTGCCAAAAACACTATCAATAATTATAGATGGCATTCTAAAGCAGATTTCCTGTCTCGGGATCCTATTCATTTCTTTACCGCACTTATTACTATTTATACATAAATACATATGGTAAATACACAGACATATTTGTTCCTCTCGAGAACAAAGACCTTAGGTACTATACTCACTATTGTACACCCCGCGCCTCACACATGCCAAAGTGCTCACTTCCCTGTTAAATATGTATAAGATACTGTATTATCTATGCTCTACACACTAACCCAGAGTTGATCACCAGTGGTAAAAAGAGGGAAGGAGGATGGGGAAGCAGAAACATGGGGCTTGTGTTCATTCATGTGGTTTGATTACTCCCAGTAAAGTCAATGCCCTTCAAATGGGCATCTTGTTTCTGAGGTCAGAACTATCACAGACGAAAGAAGTGCTGTTTGTAAAGGAATCGTTTCCTTCCCTACGCTGTTACTACTAGACATGATGGTAAGGCGTGTACAGGTGGCCTTACTCTGGTTGTCTCCTTTTCCTAAAGGAATTCTACATTTTTTAGATCGTCGTGGTGATTCATGGAAATGACAACTTTAGTTAAGAAAACTTTGGCTCTTTGGCCAACTAAAAAATATATATATATACTGAAAGCCGACATGACTGCTCTGCTCTAACTGACTTATCTGCCTTCAACAAAAAGCAGATGAGAATCCCAAAATGCTGTCAATCTGGAATTCTTTTTAATGAATTTATAATTCATTTCAAAACATGATGTTTCCACTGGACCATTAACTTCTAAAATATTGAATGCTATTGTTCTAAACTGGCTTGGACATTTTTCACACAGATACAGAAAAAATATTAAGCTGAGAACTATTTATCTTCTTTTAAACTGGGCTGGTCATTTGTTATGAATATTCAAAGCTGGGAGAAATGACGTAGGGAATACACAATGTTATATGCCTGAAACCACATCAATTTTTTAATAACAAAGCTGTTGCATGCCAACGTTAAACCAGAGCATGGAGATACCATAATGAATTGCACGGGGGTAAAATTGCTTTAGAATACTACAGTGCACATGTCGTGTATGTGAGTATAGGAAACAGTGAGGAATACCTTTTCACATATAAAGAGGTTTCCTAATTCCAGTGAGGCAAGTGGCAAAGGGACCCAACGATTCGTCAGGGAATGAAGGACCGTTATACCCTGTGGAACATAGATTCTTAACCTTGTAGAATTAGTGAAATCTTCGGAAACCCTGAAAGAACTATAGAATCTCTTTCTCAAAATTAAAATGCATATTCATAAAATTGTATATAATTCCAGAGATTCTGAGGCCCTCTTAAGGACAAAGATTTCAGATCAAGAGTCCCTGAGGCACAGATATAGGCCTATGAAGAAAAGAAAACTGGAGGTAAGAAAAATGTAAAAAATAACTAAAACATGGGATAAAGTGAAAGAAAACAGTGTTTTACAAATGGGGGGTGGCAGGAAGGTGGTTCAGTGGTCGAACATGATACTCTGAGAGGCTGACCCACATCGAAGGCTTTGGGTTTGCACCCAGAGATGTCCCTGAGCACACCAGACACGTGTACCCATGGTCCACGGCTGGCTGAGACTTGGGGATGGACTGTGGCTTCAAGGCCCTGTTGGAGGCTTTCTCCCCTCCCCTAT
>NW_006210013.1:11417-25914 GCF_000334495.1 Tupaia belangeri chinensis | reverse complement strand
TCTTCCCCTCCCTCTTTTCCTCTCCCCCCCCCCCTCTGTCTCTTCCACTCACAGAAGAAATAAACTTTTAAAAAGGTGGGGGGAGGGGAGAGAATAATAGGAAAGGTAATGGGATAGGAAAAAAACGGAAAAATTATAAAACTAGAGAGAAAAGGAAAAAAATACATTGAGAGGGTAAACAGGACTGGAGGGAAATGCGTAAAGAGAGAGCATCTGTTCATACTGCACTTTCCTGCCAGCATGTATTGTTTCTCATGTGCTAGTAATATACTAAGCATTTTCAGTATATTAACTCACTTAAGTCTCATAGAAACTTGAGCCAGACGGTGGCATGGTGGTTAGAGCAGTTGGATCCCACATGGCAAACAGCGTGGTTCCAATCGCAGACCCAGAGGCTTGATAAACTCATCAGGCACATGTGTGTGCATACCCAAAATCCTGAGAAGAGAATGGAGAAGGAAGTACAACGCTGCCATCACCCCTGGAGATTTCTCACTCTGTCTCTCTCTGACAGTGAAAGTGCCCTATACAAAACAAAAACAAAAACAAACAGAAAAAAACTCACAGGAGCCCTATGAAACATACATTTCACTACTCAAGAAATTGAGGTAGATGTTAATTATACAATGGGACTTTGAAAATTTCGTGGAGAAATGGAAATAAAGTATGAATTTATTTTGGTGCAAGAAAAGTTTTGGAATCAATGTAGTTTTTTTCATAATATGCATTTCCATTAACTTTTTGAAGGTCTCTTGTTCTGTTCAACAGTCTAGTAAGTGACAGTTAGGATTTAAACCAAAACGGCCTCTCAGTCTTTATTAGCAATGCCCAGTATACAACCTGCCTCCTAATAATACCCTGAAGACAACTCTAGACCCCTCGTATTTGTATTCCTTCCTAAGACAATTTTCTAATAAGAGTTCACATCAGAATACCCTTTCTTTCTTAACAGACACTGTTCCAGATCAATTAGTTTCTAAAAATTCCATAAATTCACTTGTCAAAATATTTCCTGTCAACTAGAACATTATCAAATGTGTACACAGACATATAGCCCAGAACAGCTCAACAATATTTACTAATGCTCACTACGGTACATCCAGTTCCATGGCTTCCTGTCACAGCACACGTTTGCTTGCCAGCTGTTTCACTTTAGTTATTTTTAACAATACTGTTTTGTTAAAGCTGCCTTCCCAAATCATGGATACATTTTCTAGCTACATTGATCTTGAAAGGTTTATGTTATACAGATTTGGTCTATTGCACCCAGTATGGTTTTCATTTAGAGGGCCTTTTTTGTATGAATACTAGGTTTACAAGTAACTTCATTCTTCTTGGAGTTTCAGTAATTGGTATTTTTCACATGGTTACTGGGCAAAAAATAGAATGTATGCTTCAAAGCCAGGGCACCCCCTGACAATATGTTTCTCTTTTATAAGTAAATGGTTGAAATCATCTTGTCACAGGTGTGGAACAAATATAGAACAGATGCTTGAAGTAAAAACGCATTAATTTGATCTTATGAAAACACAAATTATCTGACTTTAGTCATAGAATAAGCAGAGGCATTCAGAAAAAAATCATACTGAAATATTATCATATTGTATACACACATTCACTATTCGAGATTAAATGTGGACTATGTAGAGTTAACATCTTTGAAAGCAGAACATACACAAAAGGAAAATTCAAAATGTGATTCTTCTGCATTCTTTGTGATAGGAATTACACAAGGATTTGGAGGTACAGGGAGGGGGAACGAGCACTTTGAGATACAGTTAATAGGGAGTTAGCACAAAACACAAGTTAAATATTCTCTTCATCCCAACCCTGTTTAGGGAAATGCCTTGGTGAGTGTGTGTAGCTCTGATAAAGTATTTCCACACCAGTAGAAGGCAACTAGGTACACTGGAATATGTAATAGCCCTTTGCACGCTATTTATATATATTTATTTATATGTCTGTTTCCTCAACTATTCTGTGAGTTGCTCAAGGTAGAAGTTAGATTTTATTCAATGCTGAGTGCCCGGCACACTGAAGTCTTAAATAAATATTTGTCAAATGAAATAAGAAATAGTTTTTGCCAGGACCAGCAGCTGGCATGGACTAGCAGTAATGACTATGTCGCTGGATACTCATATACTTGACCATGGTTCAAGTCCCAGACTCAGTGGCTTAAACTCACACTGGGTGCATGTGCATGCGTGCCCAAGATCCCGAGAGGAGAATAGAAGAGAAGGGATTGCGGCGTGGCCATCCCCCCTAGGGGGGTGATTTCTCGCTTTCTCTCTCTCTGTCTCTGTCTTTCTGGTGAGCGCATGCACTCTATAGCAAAAACTTCTCAAAAAAAAAAAAAAAAAGAAAGAAAGTTTTTGCCCTCAAAGAGCTTATAATTTAGAAAGCCTATAATTCTAAATAATGAGCTTTATCTAATCTTGAATACATCTCAAAATATAATTTATTTGTATAAATTATGAATTATACATCTCACTCATAAGAATAATATAAAAATTAGTTCTAAGTTTTTATGGGAGGGAGGGAAGGTAGGAAAAATGTCACTACTTCCTACTACATGCTTTACTATTTTTTTCAATTTTCTCTCCATTTTAAAATTGAGTTCTTGTACACTACGATGATGATAATGGCTAATAGGTGTCAACTACACTATATAACACGGCTAGTACTACTCGAGTCATTTTAGATGCACTTGTCATTTAAGGTTCACAACCACCCTATAAGGTAAATTCTGCATTGTCCCACTATCAGGAATTCCAAGGAAGAAACAAATAATAAATGAACAGAAAAATATAGAAACAGGACAATGTAGAACAGGATATAATAAAAATAGCATTTCAAATCAGCAGAAAAAAGATGTATCAGTCAATATTAATGTTAGAATAACTAGCTATTTGTTTGGAAAACAAATATAATTAGAGTCTAATATCCCCCAAATAAATCCCAAGTGTACTAAAGAGTAAACTGTGAACAACAATAAAACAACAAAAAAACAAACCCAGGAGCCCATGGTCTAGTGATTAAGAGAGACAGATTCCACAAGGTTTGCCATGCATTTCATATCCTGGACCCAGAGTCTGGAAAAACACGGTAGGCATGTGTGCCTCAAGTCCCCAGTAGGGTGGGATAATGGAGGCATAGGGATTGTGGCATAACCATGCTCAATTGGGAGGTGCTTTTTCCCTCTCCCTGTCTTTTTGGTGAGCACCTTCACTCTCTGACCACAAACAAACAAACAAAAACAAACAAACAAACAGAAAAGTACTACAAAAGGGTATTTTTATGACCTTTGCTTGTAACCAAGCCAGAAATCATAAAAAGCTGACTCTTCAAAAGGTCTAAAATTCTATATAACTCCTTCCTTCCCTCTGATCTTTTTAACCAAAGGACGAGTCTGTTAATTCATCAGAGGGATCTCCCTCCCTCTCCCTTCCTTATTTTTTTAAAGAGTTATTTAATTAATTTAATTTATTTATTTATTAATTTGACTAGAGAGAGGGAAAATGAGAAAGCAATCCACCAGGTCTGGGACCTGAATCATTTCGGCCATGTGGGAGTCAGCACCTTAGCCACCCGCCAGCTGGCGGTCCCTTTCACTGTTCTCCTTTCCTCTGTGCTGGCCATGCAGTTGGGAAGGAGGACAGGCATACACTGGAGCAAAAATCTGACCAACTGAAGCCAGGAGATTTACTGAAGTCAGGAGATTTGTCATATACAAGGGAATTAAGCAAATAGGTATGTTTGTTAAGCTTACTAAGAGCTAGATTTCTCACTAAAAGAGAAAGGAATTATAAGCACAGAAAGAAAAAAAGGCTAGGAAAAAAAATTCTACCATACTGGATTAGAACTGGTATAGGTATGGACTTAGAGGTTTTTGTTGTTTTAGAAAGAGAGATTTTTGCTATAAGGTGCACGTGCTGGCCGGAGAGACAGACAGAAAGCAAGAAATCACTCCCTCAAGGGAGATGGCCATGCCACAATCCCCTCTGCTCCATTCTCCTCTTGGGATTGTGGGCACACATGCACATGCACCAGGCATGAATTTCAACCAGATTTGGGACTCAAACCGCAGTAAGCCAGAAAGAGTCCAGAGACATAACCATTACACCACTTGCTGGTTTAGAGTTATTAATAGTTACATAGATGGATAAACGCAGAAATAAACAGATACATATGCACTATGCATATACCTGTGTGTATATGTACACACACATTTATGTATGTGTTAATTACAATTTCCACGCTCTGTCAGCTGGGAAGATCTAAAAGCCATGATGTCCTCAAAGCAATGAGCACAATTAGTGTTCAGATCTTTGTTTCTCAACACCATTCTCCGCTAAAAATGACAAGGACTCTTTATCAAAATGACTTGAGTACAGGGCTAGGACAGAAAGTGTAAGAATGATAAGAGATGGCTATATATATCTAGACAAGGACTAAAGAAATGTCCTTACTAAAGGTCACGCTGCACTGGAAATAGGGGAGGGATTTACTGAAAGCCACCTTGGTGGCATCATTTATTCCTAAAACTACATTTTTTATATCGTAGACATAGTAGCTTTACTACAAAACTTGAAACTGTAAAGCTGCAAAAATTCTAAGCGATACTATGTAACAACACAGAAAACAGGCCACAGAGTTAAAAAAAGTTTTCTCTAAAAATCTGGCTATGTCCCAACATGTATGGAGGTAGACAAGGACCGAGGATCTTGTTCTCACACAAACACAGCAGTTTGAACATGGAATCCTTCTCCACTCATCATAAATCTCCTTGTCCTGTGTTCCATTCCTGGTCACAGACCATGCTACTTTCTCGAACGTAAACCTCAGCCTCATCTTTCCTTGTACTTCCATGTCCCACCCAATTCCCCAACCAACTCATTCTCTTTTTGCAAACGCCATCAAGTCTGTCCTCTTTCCTGCTCTCTCCAAGTACATGGGCTGCTGTCCTACTTCAGATATTATCAACTCATTCTCTGTCTTTACACCTGCAACCCCCACACTGTCACAAAGGTCTCCTCACACAAACATTTTCTTTATTTTTAATTTAATTAATTAATTTATTTTAATTTGCCATAGGGCATGAACACCCATAGGGGCTGGGGGAGGGGGAGGCAGAGAGAGAAAGTGAGAAAGCAAATTGTGGTCAGCCATGTGGGAGACCAGTGCCCAATTATCACACCACTTGCTGATCCAACACATAAACATTTTCAATGAATTTGTACTGACTACATATGGAAAAAAAAAATTTTTAAGAGATTTTTGCTATATAGCGCGTGCGTTCACCAGACAGACAGAGAGCTAGAAATCAAGAAATCACCCCCCAGGGGGGATGGCCACACCGCAATCCTTTCTCCTCCATTCTCCTCTCGGGATCTTGGGCACGAACGCACATGCGCCTGGCGTGAGTTTAAGCCACTACATGGGAGTCCAGCTACATAACCATTACGCTAACTGCTGGTCCCATGGAAAAAAATTTAAAAAAAGAAAGAAATACTCAACATACATAAAAATTAACTTGAAAGGGATTATAGATCAACCTGTAAAAAATTTTTAAAAATATGAAATTTCTAGAAGAACATCTAGGAGAAAATCTTCAAGACTTCAGGATGGATAAGGTACAAAAAGCACAAATTATTTGTGAATATCTGATAAACTGAACATCAAAATAAAAATGTCTGCTTTCAAAAAACACGATCAAGAAATTGAAAAGGCATTCCATAGACTAGAAAAAATGTTCACAATACATGTAAACAAAGAACTTGTACCCAGAATATATAAAGAACTCTTAGAATTCAAAAGAAACTCAATTTGAAAATGAACAAAACACTAGAATAAACACAAAAGAAGTTACATGGATGGCAAATAAGCACATGGAAAGATGCAAATTCACACCAGATGACATAACATTATGCATACAACGAAATGGTTAAAATAAAAAACATCAACACTATCATTTATATTAACAATACAGCAAGGGTGGACAAGGATTTAGAGCAACTGGAACTTTCATATATTGTTGGAGGGGATGTGAAATAATACAACTCTGGGGCAAGCAGGTGGCATAGTGGTTAAGGTACTAGACTCCCACATGACTGACCATGGTTCAAGTCCCAGACCTGGCAACTTGCTTTCTCACTTCCCCTTTCTCTCTCTGTCTCTCACTGGTCAAAGTAAAATAATAATAATAATAATAAATGGAATGAAGTAAATAATTCTTTTAAAAATAATAATAATACAACTCTGAAAACTATCCAGCAGTTTCTCATAAAGTTAAACATAAACTTACCAAATTCCACTGAAATTCCACTGCCAAGTATTAACCCAAGAGATAGGAAAATATATTTCCATACAAAAACTTACCCAAATGATCATATGAGCTATATTCATAATGGCCAAAAACTGAAAACAACTTCTGTCCATCAATGGGTGAGTGAATAAATGAATTGTAGCATAGCTGTATAGTGCAATACTAGTCAGCAGTAAAAAGAAACAAGTTTACTGATACACTACTGATACAAAGGATAACATGGATAAATCTCAGAAACATTATGCTGAGCAGAAGAAGCTGCATGATGCCATTTGTTTTAAAACAAATTCAGAGTGACAAGGAATATAAGGGCACAAGGGAACTTTCTGGCTGATGGAAATGCTCTGTATCTTGCCTGTGATTACATGCTTCATAGATCTGTGAAAATTCCTGAAACTATACAATTAAAATAGGTACGTTTAATTTTATACACATTATACCTCAATAAAGTTGATTTAAATTAATATTAAGAGGCTCAAAAATGTTCATTCCTCGGGACCAGTAGTTAGCAGAATGGCTATGTCACTGGACTCCCATGTAGTCGACTGCGATTCACGTACCGGACCCGGTAGCTTAAAACTCACGCCGGGAGCGTGTGCATGTGTGCCCAAGATCCAAGGAGGAGAATGGAGAAGGGATTGTGGCGTGGCCATCAACCCTGGGGGGGGGATTTCTCACCTTCTGTCTCTCTGTCTCTCTCTGCTTGTCTGGCGAGCGCCCGTGCCCTATAGCAAAAACGTCTCAAAAAAAAAAATGTTCATACATCACTGGTTACTGAGATCACACAATATTTATGATGCCTCTCCCAATATGGTTCACTGTAAAGGTATTTGGCCTTCTGCAAAATTTTGTTTGACAATACAAGTTCCAAATCCTATCATTAGTTCTCCCACAGAAAAGTAATCATGTTTCAACACTCTACAAAATTAATTTTTAAATAAGATTTGTATGTAAGGATTTTAACTGTAATATCATTTATAAAATCCAAAAGTAGGAAACAATCTAAAGGTCCATTAAAGGGACTCAAGCCAATAAATTACCATCATCCATACAAAGGTCTGCCAAGCAGCTCTGTGCACACTAACACGGAACCATCTACCATGAATAGCCCTCAGAGCAGCCAGAGTAATCTTTTTTTTCTTTTAAGAGAGATTTTTGCCATAGAGCATGTGTGTTCACAGGAGAGTCAGAGATACAGGGAGGATGGCCACGCCACAATCCCTTCTCCTCCATTCTCCTCTTGGGTCTTGGGCATGAACACAAACCCCGTGTGAGTTTTAAACCGTCAGTCTGGGACTCAAACCACCCTGGAGTAAGTGAGAGTCCAGTGACACAAACATTACATCATCTGCTGGTCCCCAGAGTAATCTTTTTTTTTTTTTTTTTTTTGGAGAGATTTTCACTGTAGGGCGCGTGCGCTCGCCAGACAGACAGAGAGAGACATAGAGACAGAAAGCGAGAAATCACCCCCCAGGGGGGATGGTCACGCCGCAATCCCTTCTCCTCCATTCTCCTCTCGGGATCTTGGGCACGCACGCACACACGCCCGGCGTGAGTTTTAAGGCACCGGGTCCAGGACACGAACCGCGGTCGAATACGTGGGAATCCAGTGACATAGCCATTACGCTAACTGCTGGTTCCCCCCAGAGTAATCTTTTTAAAACCTAAAGCAGAGTGATATCTAAAGTGGATATCACTCTTTTGATAAAACAACAAGCAAATAAGCAAACCTCCTAATGGCCTTTCATCACACTTCAAATGAAATCCAAACTCTACCTTGGCCCTACGTGGCCTAGTCCCTGCCCCTTAATCCCCTTCACCCTCCGTGCTCCAACCCTCTTTGCTCTGACCTTCTTTAGGTCCCTGGAGTCTCTTTCTTGATCTTCACTTGGCAGGGTCCTTCTTTTTCCGATCTCATCTGAAAGTCACCTCCTCAGAGAACTTCTTCCCTAAGTACCTGGTTCAAAAGAGCACTCAATCATTTTTTACCACATCACCCTACCTTAGTTATTTCTCATTCCCATACATTCATTCTCATTCCCTCCCTCCCTCCCTCCCTCTTCCCTCCTCCCTTCTCCATCCCATCCCCAATCACTTTATTTTCAGTTTTCCCACTTCAACACGTGCTCTATGAGAACAGAGACCTTTCTGTTTTATGTACTGCTGTATTCCCAAGACTTAGTAGAACACCAAATAGACATTCAACAAGCATCTGTTAAATGACTAATCACCAAGATACGTTGTTAAACAGTGGAAAAACATACAATAAGATTTTTAGTGTGCTAAGATTTTGATAAATTGTTAAATAAAGTGTTAAATAAAATATATGTACACATTACATAAATGTTTATATTTGCATGAAATCTCTGGAAGGATAAAGAAATTGTTATCAATAGTTGCCTCCAGGTAGGGGAACTGGGTGACCGAAGGGCAAGCGTAGAAGGACTAAATATTCTATACCTTTTGAATTTTGTACTATGGACATGTAGCATCTATTTTAGAAAGTAATCTGAAATTACACATAAAACAGTGGCATCATAATTAGAAAACGAACTTAGGGCTGGTCACATGGCATCATGGTTGAGGGAAGTGGATTACACCGGCTGGCTGAGGTTCAAATCCTGGCCCCAGCAGCCTGAAAAACATGATAGGCACACGTACGTATGTGCCCAAAATCTTGACAGGCTAGAGAAATGGACGATAACGGACTGCAGCATGACCACTCCCCATTGGAAAGGAGTGCCTTCTCCTTTTTCTCTCTCTGTGTCTTCCTGTCACGACCACATATCCTCTGGCAATTAAAAAAAAAAATTAAGAAAATAAACTTAGAAATCATGTCCTCTTATAACTTTATTAATTTTTAGTTTTATGCATCTTTGAATAAAAAGTGTCAGAAACAACAAGTCCCTAAACTCTTCTATCATTATACCTATTCTTTCTTCATTACCATAAAAATGATGCCTTCATTTTATTAGCTATAGTATGTCTCTGTTTACATCACTGAAAATTCTAGCCTTGGGGCCAGGAGGTGGCACGGTGGTTAAGGGTGCTGGACTCCCATCTGGCCAAATGCAGTTCGAATCCCGGACCTGGCGACTTGCTTTCTCACTTTTCCTCTCTCTCTCCCCCCTCATTCTGTCCCTCTCTGGTAAAATTTAAATAAATAAAACATAAAGTTAAATAGAATAATTCTTTTAAAAAAAGAAAATGCTAACCAAACAAATTATCTACATTTTATTTTTTTCTTCCTTATGACCCACGAGCTCTTAACTATTTATGAACCAGACTGGCTTAGCATAACTGGGAAAACTCAGAAGGCAACATTCTCAAAAACAATAGGTTCAAGAAAAAAACAGAACAAGATTATAGAAATATTACTATGTATTTGGATCTAATGACATTTTATTTCACAAGCAGGATTCTCTAGTAGAGACCTAGAAAAAAAATAATAACACCAGAAATAACTCAAAATATATTTTCTGTTTTAACTGAATTGAATTTTTTTCAAAATAAACTAGTTGGAAACCAACATTTAAAAAAAAATTTTTTAAAGAGATTTTTGCTATAGGGCACATGCACTTAATGGAGAGACAGAGAAAAGCAAAGTGAGAAATCACTTCCCAGGGAGGATGGCCATGCCGCAATCCCTTCTCCATTCTCCTCTCAGAATTTTGGACATGCACACACATGCGCCTGGCACAGGACTCAAACCACAGTCAGCCATGTAGGAGTTCAGTGCCTTAATCACTATGCCACCTGCTGGCCCCTAAAATATATTTTCAAAACATGCTACAAATTTACCCTTAAAAAACTTACATTCTACTTAAGCTACTATTTTTAAAACAGCAAATATTCCCTAAAAGGCATTGACTAATTGCTGAAAACTGAGATTCACTGTGAATTATTCTGATTACTGAAACCTATCAAACAATATATTTCCAAACAGTACACTCAAAGGCATATTTCAACCCCAAAAGTTATATATCATAGAGGAGAGAAAAAAAGAGGATTCAAAACTATCTTATAATAGAACGTTAAGTTGTCTGATTCAAATAGAGCCAAAACATACAAATCCACAGAAACAAATCAGTTCACAGTCATAATAAAAATATTTCAGAATGGCCTAAATATATTATTTGAATATCCAGATTCATAAAGCACTAAGTTAAGAAATGTTTATTACTTTAAATTATATTGCAAATCTATATGATGTTCAAAAATATTTGTTAAAAACAGATTTGACAGTGGTGTGATTTTTGTCTTACATTGAAAAATCACATAAAACAACTTTGAATAAAATTATGTAGGTAGAGTTGTTTCTTTTTAAGAGTCCTTGCAATACTATCTGATTATATGCCTAAACAAATGTAAGATTATATTTACTATCAATCTTAATATTCTATCTTCCAATTTTTTTTTCATTAGGATGACAAATGAACTGTCCAATCAATTTTGAATGCACATATAACATTATGCCTTTCTTTGGCATTTACACAAGCAAAGTAAATTCATTTAAATTTTTTCAAAGAAAAATTACTTTTGCTAAACCTTTTTGCTTGCCCAAAACAAGTGATTTGGCATTTTAAGTAGATATTTTACCTTTTTAATTACTAGAATTATAAAAAGTTGTTTTACCTTAATAGATAAATGACAATTAGCAATTTCCTTAAAATTTACAACTTATTTGACTTTTAGTCAAGTCAATTATCTACTCCCTAAATGTTGAGGTCAAAGTTTTTATTGTTATACAACGATTCTCATCTTTTTCTTTTTAAATATTCAAAATACCTCTTTCATGGTCTACAACTAAAATAAAGCAATCGTAGAACACGCTTGGGAATTATTCTAAACCCCACTTCACCGTATCTTACACTACTCACTTAGAAATACAATTATCAATACAAATCCTATTGTAATTGTTTCATTCTGTTTCCTGGCCACATGGCACAGTGCCACATAATGTGTTTTTTACATTCAAAAAAATTCAATGTCTTACTTAGAAACAGCTTTGAAATTTGGCTCATGGCCTAGTTGCAATTGATACTAAAGCTTAAATACCTTCCCAGCAAAGTTACACTAACTTCAAAATACTCTGGGATCAACCATTAAAATGTTTTTGTTTCGGTTACAACACTAATGAACACCAAATGTTAGAATTTGCTTTAACAGTCTAATACATCAAGGATTTTCTTAAAAGGAAAGGCTGGATCAGCTATCCATTATATAACTAAAGGCAGATTAGTCAGTACTGATAGAGATAATACTTGAAAGATTTAATACTTAAGTGTACAATCAAGCATAAAAAAGTTTAATTCAGAAAGCCTGCTCAATTAGCCATCATACTTTTTCCCTATAAAAACACCAAACTCTTAGTTTTGCAAGCTACACTTGAAAGCCTCCTTCCTCGTTCTTGCACAAGCCCTGAACCTTCTTCACCTTGATTTCCCCATTCCTATAAAATGAGGTGATACTACTATGCTTTAGCTACGCTTTCTTTACACCGAAGGAACAAAATGTACTAAAGGATGCAAAGAGGGGGAGGGAAGAATCTCAATACATCAAGTCTATTAGAGCATGGTAAGAACCACTTAGAGGATGCAATTTTAGGAAACAAAGTTTAAATGCCACTGTTAAAAATGCAAAAACGAAGAGTAGAAAATAAGCTATTCTTGATATATTCTAAAAATGAGTATCTAGCATTCAAAGGTTGCACTGTGAGGGCTACTGCAGCGCCATAGATGCCTTTCCTAGACCCAATACCACAACTTCAACAGAGGAGTGAGATATCACTCTCTCAGGTGGTGTATAATACGATACTATAAATCATAACCATGATAGATACTATCAATGATTATCTGTTTTTGCTGCTATTTTCACTTCTTTTAATGCTGAATTTTCTGTGGGACGGCACCTGCTTCAGGCCTCTCCATATTTAACCATCTCAGTTGCTATCCCACTGCTGTCAATCTCACCTTTCTTTCCCACAGTTCTTATGGTCCACTTTCTTGTCTTTTGATTGCTATGATTTCCACATTTAGCCTTCAATCTGGGACTCTTACAGAACTCAATAACCAGATGCCTTTCCTTTCAGTTTATCAATTATTAATCACTCCTCTTAGCTGTCAGAGTCAAGCCTTTGGTTCTTGTTTGCTATTTTTATTATTGCTCAAAGTAGATTTCCTTTCCTTTCTTCATCATTAGAGATCTCTTCCCTGCCTTATTTCCAAGCTTCCTTCTATTCTCAATTAGGATACAAGATCACTAAAAAAATAATGTTTTACAAGATATATCATACTAAGGGGACCAGCAGTAACCCATGTAGTCAATCGTGGTTCAAGTCCCAGACCCGGTGGCTTAAACTCACACCGGGCGCATGTGCATGTGTGCCCAAGATCCCGAGAGGAGAATGGAGGAGAAGGAACTGCGGCGTGGCCATCCCCCCTCGGGGGTGATTTCTCGCTTTCTCTCTCTGTCTGTCTGTCTGTCTGGCGAGTGCACACGCCCTACAGCAAAAAACTTCCCCCCACCCAAAAAAAAAAAAAAAGACATATCATACTAAGAAACTACAATAGACTAATCTATAAAGAAATGGTTTAGAACAAGCAATATAAATAAGATTCATGTAATAAAAGCTAAAATTTTTGAAAGAAATGTTTTAAGACATCCTCAGGTATTTCAGAAGTATCTATGTATTTGCAACAGAAGAAATTACAAGGCATTGTGCAATCTTTAAAAGATTCCCACTCACAATCTTCCACTGGGGACTATTGTTAGTATAATTTTAGATACCTTATTGCATTTTTATGATGAAGACACTGTTATCTCACTTCACAAATTTGTACATCTTCATTCATTTACTCGTTAGTCACTCTACAAACTTTTATTCATATCATACTTTACACCTGGCACTGTACTATGTAATGAAGTCACAAAAATAAATAAGAGAGGGACCAGCAGTTAGTATAATGGCTATGTCGCTGGACTCCCATGTAGTCAACTGCGGTTCACATCCCGGACCCGGTGGCTTAAAACTCACACCGGGTGCATGTGTGTGTGTGTGTGCCCAAGATCCCAAGAGGAGAATGGAGGAGAAGGGACTGTGGCATGGCCATCCCTCCTAGGGGGTGATTTCTCGCTTTCTGTCTGTCTGTCTGGCGAGCGCACACACCCTATAGCAAAAACCTCTCCCCCCCAAAAAATAAATTAATTAATAAATAAGAGAAATTCTCAGTCCAAGATTAATCAGGTACTCTGTTGATTTTCACATTTATTAATAATTTGATGAAATAAATTGTGTATATTAATCCAAAGGGTATTACCATGCAAAAAACAAGGTTTTATTGCTGAAATCATTTTTGATTTTGTTTTTTAAAAATCTCTTCAAAACAAACTGCTGACCAAAGGCGACTTTTTTTTTTTTTTTTTTTATAGGGCACGTGCACTCGCCAGACAGAAAGAGAGACAGAAAGCAAGAAATCACCCCCAGAGGGGATGGCCATGCTGCAATCCCTTCTCCTCCATTCTCCTCTCGGGATCTTGGGCACACACGCACACATGCCCAGCATGAGTTTTAAGCCACCGGGTCCAGGACGCAAACCGTAGTTGACTACGTGGGAGTCCAGCGACATAGCCATTACGCTAACTGCTGGTCCCCTTTTTTTTCTTTTTTTAAAGAATTATTTATTTCATTTTATTTATTCATTCATTTATTTTAATTTGACAAGAGAGAGACACAGAAAGAGAGAGATGGAGAGTAAGAAAGCAAGCCACCAGGTCCAGGACTCAAACCATGGTCAGCCATGTGGGTATGTCCAGAGCCTCAACCACCATGCCACCTGCTGGCTCCAAAAGATCATTTCTTTCTAACTTGGCCAGTTATATCACCCTAACCTTATAATCTGTAGACTAGATTATTAAGGTATACACCATATACACAAAACTTCAATCAATACAAATAAATGGCCAGATGGTATTTAAAGAAAATATTTATGTAGAAATAGGAAGTTTTAAGTCTTTAATCCTTTCAAAAGCAAGTAATAGTGATCCACATGCTCTTAGCAAATGAAATCAGCAGCATATTCATAAACTTAAATATTTTAAAAATAAGACATCTTCTCTTTTTTATTCTTTTCTTTTTTTTTTTTTTTTTTTTTAGAGTTTTTTGCTTTAGGG
>NW_006210013.1:0-10863 GCF_000334495.1 Tupaia belangeri chinensis | reverse complement strand
TTTTTTTTTTTTGTAGAGATTTTTGCTATAGGGCGCATGCGCTTGCCAGAAAGACAGAGAGAGACAGAGAGACAGAAAGCGGGAAATTATCCCCCAGGGGGGATGGCCACGCTGCAATCTCTTCTCCATTCTCCTCTTGGGATCTTGGGCACGCACAGGCACCTGGCGTGAGTTTAAGCTACCAGGTCCGGACTCAAACCACAGTCAACTACATGGGAGTCCAACGACAAAGCCATTACGCTAACTGCTGGTCCCAAAAAATGAGACAATACCTTCTTAGGAAATACCTCTCCAACTACCAGACTTATCCATGCCTTGCTAGACTACACCACTGGACAAAATCAGTTGTATCTGTTTACCTTCAAATTGGTTTGATTTTTTTCTTAATTTCTAATTGTGGTAAAATACATACAACCCAAAATTTACCATCTTAATCCTTTTTTAGGTTATATCAGTTGAGCAGTGTTACATACATTCACATTGATGTGCAAACAATCTCTGGAACATTTTTCATTTTGCAAAACTGAAACTCTATACCCATTAAATAACTCTCCATTGTCCTCTTTCCCACAGTCCCTAGAAACCACCACTGTACTCCAAGCACTTCATCTCATATAAGTGGAAGCACAGATTAGGTTGTCAGAAAAGTCATGACACATTTCTGCATTAAAAAAATAGAAAACTACATCATGACTTTTTCAACAACCCAGTAGTATTTGTGTTGTTATGACTGGGTTATTTCACTTAGCATAATATCCTTAAGGTTCATCCATGTAACAATGAATCAGAACTCACTTCCTTTTTGAGTAAATAACATGTCATTGTATGTATACAACACATTGTGTTTACCCAGTAAGCCTGAGGATGAATATTTTGGTTGCTTCTTCCTTTGGCTATTATGATTAACGCTGCTATAAACATGAGTATAAATTGATCTCTAAATGCGTCATGTTATCAGAATTAAAAGTTCCTATCATCAGAATTGTTCATGGTGCAAATGAAAGAAAAATACAAAAAAAAAAAAAAGGAAAGAAGATTTATGACAAGATTTTCTAATAAAGCATGCTACGTTCCATACAATAAGCAGCAGCTGTTGGGAGTCAGGGGCAGACGGTGGCGCAGCAGTAAAACAAGATGCTTTGTGAGGCAGACCTATGTAGAAAGGTTGCCAGTTCGCATCCAGAGACTGCTCTGAATATACTAGGCCTGTGTGTGTCCTCGATCCAGGCTGGCAAAAGCTTGGGGGTAGAGGGATCACAGTGTTGGGACACTGTCAGGCTAGCTGTATCTCTACCTCTGTCTCACTCTGACTCATTACATAAACAAGTAAACTTACAAAAAAAAAAAAAAAAAGACAAAAAAATAGCAAAAAACACGTTTATTTATTTGAGTTGTCACTAAGTTCAATTCCTTTCACAATTATGCTTAAAAATGTACCAGGTCAGGCCAGCAGGTGGCGTGGTGGTTAAGGCGCTGGACACCCACCCACCCTCTGCCTCTCTCTCTGGTGAGCACACATGCCCTAAAGCAAATTTAAAATAATTATAATAATAAATAAAATCAAATAATTCATTAAAAAAGAAAAATTCTACCAGGTCAATTAAATGGTAAGTAACTTTTATTTATAAAATGAATACATGTGGAAAATTTATCATGTAGCAATGTGGACTCTCCAAAAACATTTTCTCTTGATAAATATTCTTACAATTTTATATCAAGGTTAAACTAATGTCTAATTTTTTTCATGAAACACCCTTACAATTTCATTGACTAATAATACATTTTTTTTCAAGCTCCATATTTCAGAGCAAAGATAATACACCTGTTTTTTGAAAAGCATATAATCACATAATCAATGAAGGCTGCTTAAAGGTTTAAAATAACAAGGATGAGTAGTTATTAAGTATTGTATAATACTAAGTAAAAGTTTTTCTACTTAGACAAAGGTACTTATGAAATGAACATAATACATACATACACATATGTCAGAACACTTGTTTCATCTTCTATTACAGTTAATAACATGTTATTACGTGTTCAATAGTCCTAAAAGCTTAAATTATAGGTTATAACAATCAATTTCCATACCAAAGTGAAGCCACTGTATAGTATTAGATCTGCTTATTTCTTCTCAGAGAATTGCACAAGAAAAGCACTGTGGGCTTTTCCTCACATTTACTTAATAACCTCTTCCTTTAAGAAGTTCCAAGATTGTTTATTATGCTGACACTGGAAAAATACGAGAAATCTGCATATGTGTATTTGGAAAGAAGCCTAAAATTCATTGTTTCACTTAAAAGCCAAACTGCAAGACAATTCTAAGACACACAAGAAAATGTGAACTGGCTTCTCAGAGGGGTCAGACTGGAAAGTCTGGTAGAAAAAGACTTATTTTCATTTCAGAACCCCACAGGGAATTTTTGAGGCAGCGAAACTATCCTGGATGAACTGTGAGGGTGAGAGATGACATTACACATTTGTCAAACTCACAGACATGTACAACACAGAGTGAATCCTAATGCGAACTATAGGTTTGGTTAAACATAATGTATCATTACTGGTCCATCAACTGCAGTAAGTGTTGCAAGGGGTTAATAATGGAGAAACTGCAGGGGGGCGGGGCGGCATAGAAAAACAGCACTTTCCACTCAATTTTTCTGTAAGCCTAAAACTGCTCTAAAACAGTCTATCCATTAATAAAAATGAAATAAAACAAGTGTATTAGGTATCTCTTTCATAATACAGAAAACATTTTTTTTTTAATTATGGAAACTCTAGGCTCAGTCACAGCGGCACAGTTAGTCAGGCACTGTTTTGCTATACTGCAGCCATAAGGGATGTCCGAGGTTCAGACCCTGTATTCACCTGAACGCCTGTGCACAAAGGCTAAGGAGAGAACTGTGGCATAGCAAGACCCTGTCAATGGTACTCCCCCACCGAAGAAATTTATATATAAATGTTGAGTGCTCTAAATATCACACAAGACAGATTTTAGAGATAAAATCAATACATGCTATGCAATTGCTGTGGTTTTGTTCAATTTGATCAGATTGTCTCCTATCTAAAGAAGGCTAGCATTCAGAATATAAAAATATACAGTATATAGAAACTTAGACATATCCTGTACAGGAGAGTCCTGCTTTATAGGACTATCTAAATGCATTGACAACACTGTTTATTCTAGACCATCGTTTCTCACTTTTCTCTTCACTTCCCTACGGTGCCTTTTTTAGCTTCTTCTCTCTAACCATGCAAATGCATGCAAAGTTAATAGCACAGATATATTCACTATTGTTTTGTATTATTATGAATAGGCACCTCCTCTACAGACTAAATGGAAATTTCTTCTTTCCATATCTTACAGACCAAAAGCAGCCCTTTTAAAATTTAATAGAGAGCCATCTAAATTGCATGTAATAAGAGACCAGAGAACAGCTACTGAAGATTTAAATAAATATTTCCAAATCACTCATTAATTATTCTATTTCAAAATCCAATCAATCCAAAATATGTAATAGTTATTTTAAAAAAATAGAGGCTATGTCAAATACTATAGCTTTCTGATGTATCAACAGGTTTAACAGTTTTGCCCCTTTGTGTATAGCAAATATGTGACTTTTGCAATGGTAAAACATTTTTAACTGCCTTGATTGAGCATTTGACATCTTTGAAATATTCTTACTAAGATGAAATTATCAATCCACCATTCCGTCAAAACTAAAAATCCAAGACTCATGATAGGAAGACATAAATATCAGTAAGTAGAAACAAGAAGTAGCACAGGAATGGAGGCCCACATTCACCAAAGGTAAGTAAAAATGACTATTATCAATGTTCAAAGACAGAGAACCAGTGTAACCCAGTGTTTCAAGAGTGTAAACTAGAAGAGCCAGCCTATCACCTAGTGGTTATCCCATGTGGCCTACCGTGGTTCAAATCCTAGCCCCGATAGTCGGGAACACATGCTGGTTATGTGTGCATGTATGCATTGAGAAATGGAGGCAGTGACTGCGACATGGCCACATGACCACGCCCCACTGGGGAGTGCTTTCTCTCCCTCTTCCTAGCAAGCATACACACACTCCATAGAAATTAAAATTTAAAAAATGTGAACTGGAGTCAGAATACATGGGTATAAATCCCAGCTCCGTCACTTCATAGTTATAAATATTGGGGCAAGTTACTTCTCAAAGACTCAGCCGCTTTATCTAGAAAATGAACATACTTAAAGTTATTTTCATACAGGTTACTATAAGGTTCAAATGATCAAATAAGATAATGCCTTTAGTACAGAAAAAACACATCACAAACACCCAATAAATGTTAGCTTAAAAATCAGAAATGCAATTAATACATAAACTGGGGACATAGAGCTCTTCAGTCACACTCCTGAGTAGAAACACTGCTATTTGGCTGTAGGGCATACAGGTGCCAGCTCCACTAGTGTGCATGAAGCTATCATTTGAATCACAGCCAACTCATGACACAGAAGTTTTGTTAGCAATGTAGTGGTTAACACTAATATTAAGAAATACTGACATATAAGAATGAGCAAGAAACAGACAAGTAGCTATACATAAAGGAATACTGAATTGTATAAATATTCAAGCTAGCACAGATTTTAATTTGAATGCCACTTAGTAGTCAGAAACATGTTACTCAACCTCTGGATTTCATTTTTCTGATCTCTAAAGCAGGGATAAGGATCAGCGGCCCATTGCTACTGAGCTGGATCCCACATGGCCAACTACATGGTTCAAATCCCAAACCTAGTGGCTTGAAAAACATGCCAGACATGTGTGCATACCCAAAATCCTGAAAGGAGGGGAAAATGGAGCGAAGGGATTGCAGCATACCATTTTCCCTCTCAGTGTCTCTGTCTCTCTGTCTTCCCACTACCATCTGCAATCTCACATGCCCACTGGCCAAAAAAAAAAAAAAAAAGATTAAAACTAAATGAAGATGATACCATTTACTTGACAAAGATGTAAAAACAATTCATTCATATGACATGCTTAGTATTCTGATCAACACCTTGTAAGCAGCTAATGTACGGTACTAAGATAACCAGGGTGATGATAGGTACTTCTATAATTAAACAACAAAAGAAGGAATGGGCTTAAACACACTTGAATCACAGCCAAAACTCAAGCTATTATAAAAAATTTTAAAAATTTAAAAAAAAAAAGCCAAAAACACCACCTAGTATCATCTGGAATGAAGTTCTCCCTGAGAGCAGACTGAAATATATATATATGCCATCCCATTCCCATCCTCTACAAAGTCAGTGTAAGTGGACAAGTGAATGAATAAATCACTGATTACTTCACACATTACTATTAATTCATCAACTACTGAAATAGCTGCTAGCCCCCCTAACTGTTGCTGCCATAGCTAGAAACTTCTTCGCAGCTATTGGAGCAATATGGCTATATTGGAAATGTTTCAGCTATGTTCTACCTCTCACTTATTATAAGTGAAAGAATTATTACTAGGATTAATAAGAAGAGAAATAAAAATATATTAGCTTTAAGTGAAAGAAGTCAGTTATAAAAAGGTTGCATACTGGATGATTCCATTTATGTGAAATGTCTAGAAAAGTAAATTCATAAAGACAGAAAGTACATTAGTGGTTGCCGAGGGCAGGGTGGAAAGGGAGCAGGGTGGAAATGAGGAATGACCACTGTAATGGGTCTAGGTTTCTTTTCAGAGGGTTAAAATGTTCTAGATTAGATGTGGTAATGGCTGCATGACTCCGAATATACCAAACACCACCGAACTGTATGTGTGCAGTAGGTATAATTTTTATGATATATGAAATATATCTCAAACTGTAAAAAAAAAAATACAGATGTATATTATCTTTGAGTATGTATTTTGGCTCTTTTTCCTGAGTATCAGTAAAGCTGCAAGATTTGGCTCTTTAAAACGTACTTTTTTGAAAAGCTGACAATATGATACCCTATTATAAAACTTCCTAATAATAGAAATTATATCACAACATCAAAAAGTAGTATCCACTCCTTAAAGTAATAAATCAATAATGCCTAGGTTTATCTCAACATCATCATCACTCATTTTGGCAATATGATTAGCAATTTATACAGTTATTTGAAAATGAAATTTATGGCTAAAATGAAGACATGAATAACTCAAAGAAATCATATCCAAACTTGTTACTTATTAGGAGAGTCCACATAAGAATTCATGTTCTACATGCTTGGACTAGCTCATTTTCCCTGGCATTAAGGCACACAAAAACATCTGCAAACACCCTGTAGGGGATCCTGGGTTGCCCTGCCCAGATCTTGCCCCTAAGGACTCAATCCCCTGGCTGCTGGAAATCTTGGCTACTGTTGGCTCCTAGCTGAGACTGGCTCCAGGACTGCCCTCACCCAAAGCACCATCCATCCTGTGTGGAAAATGCACTGGCGTGCTGCAGTACATCTGTTAAAACCTTCACCACTAGTGATCTGGGATGAAATGCCAGGACAAAGGGAATGCCCCAGTGGCTACGACATTTAGGCTTGGAGCAGTTAGGACAAAGCAGTAATTGAAACAACTACTGAATGGATGGCTCTTGAGGGTGCTACTGAAGCAATGGCCAAAGACAGCAAAAGGTTGAGACTGATTAAATTACCAGCTGAGGGGACCAGCAGGTGGCAAGGTGGTTAAAGCGCTGGATACTCTCACACAGTCAACCACGGTTCAAGTCCTGGACCTGGTGGCTTGCTTTCTCACTTTCCCTTTCTCTCTCTTTCTCTCTGTGTCTCCCTCTGATCAAATTAAAGTAAATGAATGAGTTTAAAAAAAAAAAAATCACCAGAGACTGAAATAAAATTATTTTTAAAAATAATAATAATAAACCACCAGCTGAAGGTGAAGTACAAAAGACCTCCCTGGCAGCAGATGGAGACCCTCATCTCCAGCAACTCAAGGACAACCAAAAAACCCAGAGTTCCCCATAAGACTGGCGGAAGTCTTGGTTATATGGACTGGCTTTTCCCTGTGCTCACTCCCACTTCACAATTGTTCTCTTCCCTATAGATAGTATTGGCAAGAGGATGGCCTTAAAAGAAAAAAGAAAAAAAAAGAATTCCTGCAGGCAAACATCTGCCTCAAATCTTTATCTATTACTGAGGGTCAACTTACGACACCCTCAAACATCTCAAAATGTTTAATGAAATAAACTTGCCGTTAAAAGGATAGTAAGAAATAAAATACTCAAGCTAAAAATAAGGACAGGAACTGAAAATCAGAGCAATACGCATGAACTAATTGTAGTTACCTTGGGGATATGTGCCAGTCTTAATAACCAAGACATCCGAATTTTAACCCTAGCAAATGACCGAAAATGAAGCCTCCACCCGGAGAGACAGGAAGTTAGAACTAAAACGCCCTCATAAAACCAAGTTCTCCATCAAGGAAACTTATCTTAGCCTGAGGTCTAGATGGAAACCTCCCCCCCAGCCCCCAAAAAAAAATCTACAAAGAGAACCTAAATTGTAGGCCAGCCTTCTTTGAAGTTAAAATGCACATTATTGGTAACCAGCAGATGGCATGGTGGTTAAGGCGCTGGACACTCCCACATGGCCAACCACAGTTCGAGTCCTGGACCTGATGGCTTGCTTTCTCTCTCTCTCTGTCTCTCTCTGGTCAAATTAAAATAAGTAAATGAGGGACCAGCAGTTTGCGTAATGGCTATGTCGCTGGATTTCCCTGTAGTCAACCACGGTGTGAGTCCCGGACCCAGTGGCTTAAACTCACGCTGGGCGTGTGTGCATGCATGCCCAAGATCCCAAGAGGAGAATGGAGGAGAAGGGATTGTGGCCTGGCCATCCCCCCTGGGGGGATTTCTCGCTTTCTGTCTCTCTGTCTCTGTCTTTCTGGTGAGCGCACATGCCCTATAGCGCAAAAAAAAAAAAAAAGGGAATGAATAAATAAAATTAAGGAAAAGTTTTTAAAAAAATGTATATTACCTACATGACCCAAGAAATTCAGGTTCAGAAATTTGGAAAAAAAAGTAATACCATGCTAAAATCCCTAAAGTACGTAGTAGAAGTAAATGTAAAACTACTCTGAACCCACAGAACTCCTTTTTAAAAAAGTCTCACTGAAGATAAGCTCATGATCCAGAACAGTAAAGCATAAAAAATAATCCACCATGAGTGGAATAACAGACACAAAAATCAATAGAATTGGACATCAAAAACCTTTACCTAATAGTGTAGATGGAAATTTTGCTTAAAATTATTAAACATATAAAAAACAATATAAAACATGACAAAAAAATGAAGATGATTTGGGGAGCAAATGGATTTTTATGAGCATTGAAATAAAAAAAAATACATGTTAGGTTAAACTGTAGACACAAATAAAGAAATAATTAGCATTTAAAACAAAAGGGACATGGAGTTTAGGAAATTACCCAAAATACAGATCAGAGCTAAAGAGATTGAAAAATGGGATTCAGAAGTATAAAGCATAGGATGAGAGGGTCCAGCAACCTGATGTGATGGGATATCACATCAAGAAGAGAATGCAGACAAGAAGAAGGAATACTTGAAGAGATAATTGCTAAGAACTTTCTGAAAATGATTAAAAACATTAATCATCACTTGGAAAAATCTTCAGTAATAACACATCCTATCAAGACAACTTATGCAGAAACTACAAAGACAATGAGAATAATCTCAAAGCAGTCGAAGAACACTGAGAAAGAAAAAACTAAATGGTACAGGAAAAAAAAACACAAATGTAATAGCACATTAAGGAGAAGGCTGTATGCTGGTAATACTGTCATTCAATAAACATGAGCTAAGTTAAAAATATCCACAGTTGAAAATGCATTTAGAACTAACCAATCACATCTCGGCCTTTTGGCTAAGATCAAGCATAAAACACCTAATCAACACAATATCACAGCTTAGCCAATCCTACCTTAAGCATGCTCAGGACACTTACATTAGCCTTACAGTAGGACAAAATCATCTAAAACAAAGCCCCATTTATAATAAAGTGCCGAATATCTTATGTCATTTACTGAGTACTATACCGAAAGTAAAAAACAAAATAGTTTCATAGATATTTGAAGTACAGTTTCAACTGAATGCCTATCAATTTTACACCATCACAAGGTTGAAAAACCAAAAGTTGAACCATCAGAAATTGAGGACTATGTGTGTGTGTGTATGTGTGTGTACTTTTTAAAATTTCTTGCTAAATGTGGTTCAACTGGATTGGTTCTAACAAAATAGTCCTGGCTGTCTTCTTTAATACTCTGCTTTATTACAAACTTTCTTTCCATATATAGGTAGATGGACCTTGATATTTAATTCTAACTCTCATTTTACAGAGACAGCCACTAAAATGCAGTGATTAAATGAACTTAAGACCCAAAGCCAGTTAGTGAAAGAAGGGGCGAGTAGAGATCCTAGGTCTTTCACTGAAGTGTTCTTTTCATTATCCTAGTCTATCTTCTAGAGAAAGTCAAGTCTGTCCTGTCCTAATCATAGTCATTCCAGATATTAAATGGTTTAAGATGATCATTGTTTTCCCCACATAATAACAAAGCACTAATCCCCTAATGTTTGGTCATATATGACCATTTCTATACATTTACTGAGAACTAACCAATTAATGCTGTCTTTGGAGCAACATAAGCTAAATGAAAAAAAACTTCAGTGCCACAATAGTTTCTCTGTATTACTATTTCTAAACTCTAGCGTGCTGACTTATAAACATCATAAGAATAAAAGAATCTAAGTCTATTTTTTTCCTCACTGTGTTTACCTTCATGTCACTAAGAGAACCTAGAACCAAATGTGCCTCTAAAAGGAAACACCTTATTCCTTCTATCTCATGAGTCAAGGTTTTTCACAATCAGACAAGATCCAGGAAGTCCGCTGAATTAAACTGATTCTTCAAGCAATTACTAAAGTTGCCTAAAAGAAGTATAACATTTAACAATGCATACAACTTCTTTCCAGTTTATCTGAATGCACCTGATGTTTTTGTAGTTGAACAGAATACATATAAAAATCATTTGGGGAAATTTTTTTTAAAATAATTATTTTATTTTATTTATTATTTTTTAATTTGACCAGATAGAGAGGGAAAGCGAGAAAGCAAGCCATCTGGTCCGAGACTCAATCCATGGTCAGTCCATGCATGAGTCCGCCACCTTAACCACCACACCACCTGCTGGCCCCCAATTGAGAAAACTTTTTAAAACTTCTGCAAGACAAGAACTTCTCCACTTTATCTATGTCATATAGCAATATAAACTAAAATTCACCATGTCTACATCATATAGAATAATAGTGGTCATAAGGTTTAGAAAAATCAACTGTATCACCAAAGTTTTTTTTTAAAAAAGAAGGGGGAAAAAAGCAAACTCTAGTACAGAGAGAAAATAACTGGTATATCTTCTTGTCTGGATGACTACAATTAAGTTCAAGAGGACTACTATCTATGTCAAAGATACAAAAATAACAAAAGTAAAATTAAAGAATAAATGACCCTTTCAACATTTGAAATTACCTTTTGAATGAAGTCGCTTCAGACAGCTGATATGTGCCTTTTGAGTTATGACATATAATTCAACAGGAATAAGATGGTGTCTGCTCTCTCAGAAATCTCCAGTCCGAGCTCTCGGATCCTGGCCCAGAGCCCAGCTTCCGCCTGGTGCGGTCGGCGTTCACCGGGAAAGACTTCTTAAATAAGACTCCCAAGGCACAATCCATAATCCCCAAAATAGTCAAGTGGGATTATGTCAGACTAAGAAATTTCTGCATGACAAAGCACGCAGTAATTAATGTGAATAGACAGCACTCAGAATGGGAAAACATTTTTGTAAACTAT
>NW_006210012.1:0-1562 GCF_000334495.1 Tupaia belangeri chinensis | reverse complement strand
GAAGCAGCTCAGAGACATGGATGAGCATCAGGGAGGCTGCCCTGACTCCCTGAGGATCCTGATGGCCAGAGGAAGGGTTCACTCAGCCTGGGAGGGCTCAGGTCTTGACAGCCAGAGCCTGGCCCTACCTTCTCCAGCCATGATGGCCCAGCACTGAAAGATGAATCTCAATGGTGAGTATAGGCAGGAGCTTGGACTTCATCTGAAGTCTGACTAGACCAGGGACAGTAATAGCAGCTGCAGCATGTGAGAAAAATGTGTGACAGGCTTAGGCTTCCGAGAAGGGAATCATAGGAATTTGCTCCAGAGAGAAGACACTGACCAGTGCAGATGATTCCTAGTTTATAGAAGATCCACATCTGAGGTTAGTCTTGAAATAATAATAATATACATTGTACAATAGTACAATGACAAGCCTGAGTAATGGTTTGCTAAGGATGTCAAAACCAAGAACACAGGCTAGATGAATCACTTAATCCTGGATTTACAAAGATTTATTTTCTGATGGTTCTGGGGACTGGAAGTCCAGGATCAGAGACTCATCAGGTTTGGTCTCCCCTGGAGCCTCTCTGTGTGGTTGCACATGAGCATCTTCCCCTGTGTCTTCACATGTGCTTTCCTACTTTCATGTTGCCTGTGTCACATGTTCTGTGGTAAATGTAAAAATAAATAAATAAATGCCACATAGCATAGACTCATTTCTAATTCTGGAAATATGATGGCGTATAAACAAGCATGAATAGTATTAGGAATATAATAGATCAATTTCAATTAACTAGAAATTCAATCATTCTTCAGCATAACAACAGCAGCACCCATGTTCATTTGAAAGAATCCTTGACCATGAGGGAGTTAGGCTGAAAACAGCACCTTGGACAGGTCTCTGGAGGATGTTTAAGCTGGTGTTGGAAGCAAAGGGTAGAGAAGGCAAATATCCTCTCAAATGTCTCATTAAGAGCCTTAGTCTCTCAGTATATGTTCATGACACACTTTGGAGGGAGAGATGGAAGTGCTGGACACACTACCAAAGGGCTCATGGATATAGTGTCCTTAGTGGTCAGCCCATAGTCCCTCAAGGATGAGCAACTCAGCCCAGAGAAAAGTGCCTTTTTGGTCAATCAGTACATCCCAGGGGGCACTAGGGGCACTATTCTCTCATCTCTGGCACTCCCTGCATTGAAGGGGGGGAGTTCATGGAGCTCTGGGAGCTTCCTCCCTATCAAGTTCAACTTCCCTTCATTCTCTACCAGTCATCAAGATACGGCAGGAAAGTAAGAGAAGGTGTGTCACTATTTCAATGGTACACAGTTCCTGTTTGGGACAGTGAAAATCTCCTTCCCATTGATAATGGTAATCATTGGACCACAGTGAGATGGGCTTAACTTCTCTTAACACCACATTTCAACTTGATTAAAACATGTGTTCATAGAACTGACTGAAATGGCCAGTTTAATGTTATAATTTACCAAAATCAAATGCTTCCTAGTTCCAATGCCTAAATTGTATGAAAAAGTTATATTTGAAAAATATACTTAAACATCCTCCAGAGACCTGTCCAAGGT
>NW_006210011.1:0-823 GCF_000334495.1 Tupaia belangeri chinensis | reverse complement strand
AGAAGAATAAATTGTTCTGTGGCCATTCCCCGAAATGTGGAGTTCTCACTTTCCCTTTCACTGTCTTGCTCTGTCTCCCTCTGGGAAGTGTACCTGCTCTGTGGCAAAAATCTTTAAAATAAATAAATAAAAATAAAAAATAAACATTTTACTATTTTGTCTATTCTGAAAAGTCTGCATACTCAAAACTAGAGTTTTTTTTAAAGAAATATCTTTTCACTTTTAGTATTATAAACAAAGCTTTTTTATAAAGTAAAAAACACCGTTTGCAGTTTCTTCTCAGTCCAAAGAACAGGATTTCTGAAATACAATTTGCATTGTCTTTAATATCCCAAAAGCCATCCATGTCAACCTTTGAATTTTAATCTGCCTGATATACTATGGTATTTCTTGACTAAAGTAAACCTTGATTGGTGGCCAAAAACAAGAAGGTACTACTGTCCTCTCATCAGTTCTTTTAGTATATTAATTTTTAAAAATACTATGCACTAATTGTTGGAAAGTTGGCACTAAGTAAATAAAATTTAAGAGTTTGTGTATAGTGACAATTGTGTTTCTTATAAAACATTATTTATGGTCCAGCAGATGGCACCACAGTTATGTATCTAGACTTCCACATGACTGACCATGAGTCTCAGAGCCAGTGGCTTGAAAAATCACACCAGTCATGTGTGTGTGTGCATTCTCAATATTGCAAGAGGAGAATGGAAAAGGACTGCAGCTTGGCAATCTGTCCTGGTGATTTCTCTTTTCCTCTCACTGCCTTGGTCTCTCTTTCTCTAAGCAAGCACATACTCCCTATAGCAAAACCCTGCTAAAAATA
>NW_006210010.1:0-794 GCF_000334495.1 Tupaia belangeri chinensis | reverse complement strand
ATGATGGAGGCTTCATAAAATAAATTTGAAAAATTTTCTTCTTTTTAGATCTTTAGAAATTATTTGAGTAGGATAGGGGTTAACTCTTCCTTAAAAGTTTTGTAGAATTCAGAAGTTAAGCCATCTGGATATGGGCTTTTGTTTGTTGGGAGGTGATTTATTACTGATTTAACCTCATGGTTTGTTATGGGTCTATTCAGGTTTTCTAAGTCCTCCTGATTTAATCTTGGTAGATTATATGCTTCCAGGAATTTGTCCATCTCCTCCATGTTCTCTTGTTTGTTGGTATATAGTTGCTCATAGTACTTTCTAATGATGTTTTCTATCTCTATTGTATCTGTTGTAATGTTGCCTGTTCCATCACGTATTTGATTTATCTGTTTTTTTTTTCTTTCTCCTCTATCCGTCTAGCTAATGATGTGTTGATCTTGGTAATCTTTTCAAATAATCAGTGTTTGCTTTTGTTTGTTTCCTGTATGGTTTATTTTCTATTTCATTTATTTGTCTTCTAATCTTTGATTTCTTTTCATGTGGCATGTTGTTGTTGTTGTTGTTGTGATTTTTCCAATTTCCTGAGGCATGATGTTAGGTTGTCTATTTGCCGCCTTTCCATCTTTTTCTTATGTGCACTAATTGGTATGAATTTCCCCCACTTGACTGCCTTTGCCCTGTCCCATAGATTATGGAAACTCATGTATTCCTTATCATTTGTTTTCATAGATTTTTAAATCTCATACTTAATTTCTTCAGTATTGAAGAAGTTATTCAGAAGTATGTTGTTTAGTTTCCATGTG
>NW_006210009.1:0-1029 GCF_000334495.1 Tupaia belangeri chinensis | reverse complement strand
TCTTGTATTACAGTTTTACCTCTAGAAGTTCGGTTTGCTTCTTACTTACAGTGTCTATCTCCTCTTTAAAGTCCTTGAAAAACTTCCTAGCATCCTTGAGTTCATTGTCTCTGTTCTCTTGCATCTCATTTACATTTTTTGAGTTTTTTTGCTATAGGGCATGTGCGCTCACCAGAAAGACAGAGAGAGACATTGAGATAGAAAGCAAGAAATCACCCCCCAGGGGGATGTCCATGCTGCAATCCCTTCTCTTCCATTCTCCTCTCTGGTTCTTGGGCACGCACACACACGCATCTGGTATGAGTTTAAGACATCGAGCCCAGGACTCAAATCACACGTTGACTCCATGGAAGTTCAGCAACATAGCCATTGTGCCAACTGCTGGTCCCACAGTGGTTTTTTTTATGTATTTATTTATTTTTTTATGACTATTCTGAATTAATTTTCTGATATTTTTGCAAATTCTTTTATGCTCTCTATGTTTGAGGAAGAATTGTTCCTTTGAGGGAGAGTTATTTCCTTGTTTCCTCATATTTCTAATGCCTTTGTGATTTTTTTCTGGTTATCTGATGGATTATACAATTTTACACCTCTGTGGGCAGTTGATTCTGTAGTGTTGGTGGGGTGAGGATGAGCTCTACTGTTTGGTGTATTCTTGGGAGAGGGCCTTGTCTTCCAACCAGAGAAGTGTGTATGTACTCAGCTTTAGGTGTTAGTTCCTTTCCTAGTCTCTCAGAACCAAGTGCAACCGAGGCTGAGCTGGAAATGTTCAACTGCAGGAGGAGTTAAAAGTCACACATCACAAAGTTCAGCCATCTATAAAAGCTCAGAATACACCTGGGCAGGCAAAATGCAAGTCTGAGATACATGGTCCATTTGTGCTCTGCACCTCTGTACTGCTGCTGGTTCCTGCACTATGTTGAAGACACAGAGTTTTTAATGGTGAAGGTCCATGGGAGGGAGGTAGTCATAATCACACCTGAGTGGGTAGAATGCAACAAGGGGTCTGTGATGCGGTCCCTTTAGACT
>NW_006210008.1:0-2228 GCF_000334495.1 Tupaia belangeri chinensis | reverse complement strand
AATACACAAACACATAGAAACTAAATAACCTGAATGACTTCATAACTACTAAAGAAATAAAGACTGAAGTCAAAAGATTCATGGAAGCCAATGACAATGAGGACAGGCATTTCCATAATATTTGGGACACTGCAAAAGCAGTCACAAGAGGAAAGTTCATAAAAATTAGTGCACATAAGAAGAATATGGAAAGAAGACAAATGGATCACCTAACATTATGCCTCAGAGAATTGAAAAACGATAGGGAAAAAAAAATCCAGGAAAAAAGAAATAATAAAGATTCGAGCAGAAATAAATGACATAGAAAATAAATAAACTATGCAGAAAATAAATGAAAATAAAAGCTGGTTCTTTGAAAAGATAAACAAAATCGATACACCACTAGCAAGACTTCTTAAGAAGAGAGAAAGGAACCAGGTAAATCAAATTTGCAATGAAGCAGACAATATAGCAACAGACATAACAGAAATGCAAAACATCATTAGAAGATACTATGAACAACTATATGCCGACAAACAAGAAAATCTGGATGAGATAGACAAATTTCCGGAGACATAATCTACCAAGATTGAGCCAGGAGAACATAGAAAGTCTGAATAGATGCATAACAAGATAGGAGATTGAATCAGTGATAAATAACATTCCAATAAAAAAAAAAAAGGCCTGGTCCTGATCGCTTCAACTCTGAATCTAGAAAACGTTTAAAGAAGAGTTAACCCCCATTCTGCTCAAGTTATCTGTAAAGATACAAAAGGGTGAAACTCTCCCTAATTCATTCTATGAAGCCTCCATCACCCTTACCCTTAAAATATACAAGGACAGGACAAGGAAGGAAAACTATAGACCAATATCTCTGATGAATATAGACGCAAAAATTCTCAGCATGATACTAGCAAATCATATCCAACGATGTATAAAAAAGGTTATTTATCATGACTAGGTAGGCTTTATCTCAGGGATGCAAGGTTGCTTCAACATATGCAAAACCATAAATGTAATACACGATATTAACAGGAAGAAATATAAAAACCATATAATCATATCAATTTATGCAGAAAAAGCATTTGAATAAATAAAACATCCTTTCATGATCAAGACTCTCAGCAAAATCGGCATAGAAAGGTCATTTCTCAACACAATAGAAGCTATCTATAGAAACCCATAGCTAACATCATCTTGAATGAAGAAAAGCTGAAACCTTTTCCACTAAAAACTGGCATAAGAGAAAGATGCCCACTTTCTTCTTTTCAACATAGTACTGGAAGTCCTCACCAACGCAAGCAGAAAAGATAATAGAATAAAAGGCACTCAAATAGGAAAAGAAGAGGTAAAACTCTCCATTTGTAGATAACATGATTGTATACATAGAAGACCCAATGGTATCCATGAAAAAATTCCTGGAAGTAATACATGAATACAGTAAAGTTGCAGGATACAAAATCAACACACAGAAATCTATAGCATTTCTATATACAAAAAGCAGGTAAACTGAGATAGAAGTGGAAAAATAATTCCACTTACCATAGTCACAACATGTATAAGATACCTAGGAATAAATCCAACCAAAGAAGATAAAGGCCTCCACAAGGAAAAACTATGAGAAGCTAAAATAAGAAATTGAAAATGACACAAAAAAGTGGAAGGACATCCCATGTTCCTGGATTGTAAGAATTAATATAATCAAAATGGCAATTATACCCAAATTAATCTACATTTTTGGAGAGCTTTTTGCTATAGGGCACATGTGCTCACCAGAAAGAGAGACAGAAAGTGAGAAAATACCCCCTGGGGGGATGGCCACGCTGCAATCCCTTTTCCTCCATTCTCATCTCAGGATCTTGGGCATGCATGTACACTCGCCTGGAGTGAGTTGAACCCACTGGGTCTGGGACTCAAACCGCAGTTGACTACATGGGAGTCCAGTGACATAGCCATTAAGCCATCTGCTGGTGGTCCCTTAATCTACAAATTTAACACAATCCAAATCAAATTGGTGGAGACATTCTTCACAGATCTAGAAAAGACAACCACACAATTTATTTGTATGGAATCATAAAAGACCTTGTATTGCCAAAGCAAACCTACACAAGAAGAGTGGAGTGGGTGGCATCTTACTCCCTAACCCAAAAATATACTACAAAGCCATGGTAATCAAAACAGCATGGTATTGGCATAGAAACAGACAGGTGGACCATTAGAACAGAATAGAGTCCTCAGAAATAAACTCT
>NW_006210007.1:0-727 GCF_000334495.1 Tupaia belangeri chinensis | reverse complement strand
ATTATTATTATTATTATTATCTTTTCATTTGACTAGAGAGAGGCAGAGGGAGAGAAAGGGAAAGTAAGAAAGCAAGCCACCGGGTCTGGGACTCGAACCGTGTCAGCCATGTGAGAGCCCAATGTCTCAACCACTATACCATCTGCTGTCCCTATGGAAGGATGTTTTGGTGCACAAATTTGAAACCATACATAGTTTTTTCATAATATGCATTTTCCATGAACTATTTTAGTTTTTTTTTTTCCTTAAAGTTTCTTTATTTCAAGCCACCGGGTCTGGGACTCGAACCGTGTCAGCCATGTGAGAGCCCAATGTCTCAACCACTATACCATCTGCTGTCCCTATGGAAGGATGTTTTGGTGCACAAATTTGAAACCATACATAGTTTTTTCATAATATGCATTTTCCATGAACTATTTTAGTTTTTTTTTTTCCTTAAAGTTTCTTTATTTCCTTCCATGAGGAAGACAGAGAGAGAGAGAGAGAGAGAGAGAGAGAGGCAGCCCCACGACAAGGGCTTGATGCTGTGCTCCTCCCCCCGCCTCAGCGGCCTGCCTGGTCATGGACAAGCGTTCTGGTGTGCTCAAGGAGGTCTCTGGACTTGAACTCAGAGTAGGACTGCCTTGCTGAGTGTCAAGTGTCCTGCTATGTCACCACATTGCCCCTAAACATTTTGAAGACCCCTCTTATTTCTTTTGTTATTTATACTTATAAATAACACTTTATT
>NW_006210006.1:0-854 GCF_000334495.1 Tupaia belangeri chinensis | reverse complement strand
AATTCCAAAAGATTGTGTAGAGTCTATGATTATAGAAATCATAGACCACGTCCTTAGGACAATGTGACCGCCTCCTTTCCAATTGGGACACCTGTTACTTCTTTCTCTCTCCTATTGCTCTAGCTAGGACTTCAGATACTGGGTTGAATAAGAGTGAGTAAAGTGCATATACTTTAATGAAGATGAGCTACATTAAGCTATGAAATAAATTTCAACTCACCGAAAGCAAAGTTGTGTATTTATGAGTTATCAAAGTTATTGTGAAGAAGGACCCAAGAATATAATCCTCATATTTCTTCAGAAGCAGTAGTTTATTATTTGCCAATTCACTGTTTCTGGTAACTTTATACAGTATAGCCACTGCAATAATGGGAATGTTCTATATATATTTGGTAGCATCCAAGAACTTATTATAACTAACATACCAGATGAAAGGTTTAATAATGTCATCAGTGATATAGAATATTTTTAAAATGCAACAAAGCAACTAATTCTTATTTATTTTCATTTAATATTCACTCCCTTAAGACTCTCTTCAATTTTTGTATAACATATCTGGACAGAAGAGATTCCTCAGGTATTATTTGTCAGTCACTCTGAGTGTGTGTATGTGTATGACAGATTTAATTTTGAATCAAATTTTTGTAAGTCGGCAAGTGGCATAAAAGTGAGGTTAGCCGAAGGCCCTGAGAGTTTCAGAAATGCACCAGGTGCCTGTGCAGGCTTGCTGAAAATCCTAGTGAGAAAGAAGTTGAAGGGATTTCCGGTGATTTCTCACTTTCTCTCTCCCTATCTCTTTCTGTCTCTCTCTTGCAAAGCAAGCGCATGTACCCTGTAGCAAAACTGGAAAAGAA
>NW_006210005.1:0-473 GCF_000334495.1 Tupaia belangeri chinensis | reverse complement strand
ACCAGGTCCAGGACTTGAACCATGGTTATCCGTGTGGGAATATCCAGTGCCTTAACCAACACGCCACCTGCTGGTCCCTTTTTTATTATTTCCTAAGAATTACTTATTTATTTAATTTCATTTGTTGTTGTTATTGTTTAATTCAGAGAGAGAGAGAAAAGGAAAGTGAAAGAGCAAGTCGCCAGGTCCAGGACTCAAACAGTGGTCAGCCATGTGTGAATCAAGTGCCCTTAACCACCAGGCCACCTGCCAGCTCCTATTTTTAAATGACAGTGATTATAAGCCAATTGAGGGTGGGCAGTGGTGCAGCAGTATACATGACGCTCTTTGTGGCTTACCCACGAGGGAAGGTTCTGGTTCACGGCCAGAGACCATCCTGGAATACAGTGGTCATGGGCGCCCCTGACACTGGGTTGGCTGAGGTGAGGGCCGGTCATGGTGGTAACCCCTGCTGGAGTGCTGTTTCTCTCTCT
>NW_006210004.1:986315-988511 GCF_000334495.1 Tupaia belangeri chinensis | reverse complement strand
ACGACTAGTAATTAAGAATAACCAATACCAAATTTTAATTACTAATTATAATGTTTAGTTTTAAAAAGATAACATTTGCATTTACTGTAGGGCTATTACCATATTTTATAAACTAAGAAAACACTGATGCACATAAATATTACAAAAGTATACATAAGAAAGTAATGACAAGGTTTGGTAATAATAATTATATTGTTGATGCTTTTTATTTCTATTGTCTGTAAATTTTTTTTTACATTTCTTCTTAAACTTTTATTATGTAAGTATTTACACAATAATTTTGAAAGAAAAAAATGTGGAGACTCAAAAAATGGATAGACTTTGCAAAATGGCATCTAAAACAGAGCAACAGAATATAGGAAGGGGACTTACTAGTTGATTCAGGTCAGCTCTTGACAGTATTCAACAAAATGAATGAAGCCACACTCAGGGGAAGGATGACTTAAGGACCAATTAAGGGATCTTCCTTCCCAACAAAACAAACCTAGGGCTTGGTCTAAACTTGGCTAGTAACAGAGTATCATTTTATTTCCTAAGTCAATGTCAGAATTAAACTCACTGCTACATTTCAATCTCTGACTTCAGGGGGGGAAATATGAAGTAACTACAGAAGAAACAATAAAGGAGAAAGGCAAGTCTCACCTTCCCTGTGTGAAATCTCACAGCAATTTCACAGTACTGCCTCTAATTTCCCCTGGGGAGCTTGAAACAGGAAAGACGTCCTTGTCCCTCCAAAATGTACCTGCCTCCTAGCTATGGAGATACATTTTCAAAACCAAAATTCAGAACCTATGGGCTTGACTATTGGGACAGACTATTTGAAGTTGGAACTGTTCTGACAAAATAGGCCTTTTGATTCACAGCAGGGGGCCCTTCCTTAGCTGGTCATCAGAGTACTGTCATGGCTGTATACTGAGCCTGTATTTCCCACATCTCTTCATGACGCAAGTGGACAAAGTAGTTTTTAATTACTTTCAAGTACAAGACAGTGAAGTAAGATTGTTTAAGTGCCAAAATGATAGAACTTCTGAAATACCTTAATGGTTTGGGTTGGGTGACAAAACAATCTGTGAAACTAGAGCTGTACAAGGAGATCTTAGCTGAAGGGATGTGACAGCCACGGCTAGAGCTGCAGTGCTGTCTGCTGTGACAAGGAACTCAGGAGATTCTTAAAACGCCTCTTTAAGGCTGAATTTCTGCAGTAATATTTATGATGTGAACAGTACTTGGCCCACCTCCACATTTTACATCCAAGGTCCTCCTGCAAACAAGTCATCCCAAAACAAAACAGCAGCAGCAACTCTCCAAACCACTGACTGAGAAGCCTCAAGGATTGGTTCTTTCTTGTGATATAAATCCACTCATAGGCACTGTCTCAGCTGTCAGTGGTCCCTTTTGTGTAAATTCTGGGAGTTTCCTGATTCAAAAAGTATGAAGAAAAAGGGAAAGCAAAACAATGACATTAACTGTTGGAGACAGTTGTGGAGGATCCAGAGGAGATACAGAAGGTGTGTGGTGGGCAGGTCCTGAGGGCTGGGCTGCACTTCACCGTTCATACCACTAAGGCCCAGCTTTCATCCTTTCCCCATCACTACAGGGACACGATGGCTGGACCTCATCAATCACCTATCTCCTCCAACATTCCATGCTGCTTCCTTCAAACTCCAGAACATCTCATCGAGGGCAAAGTAAACAGAGGATGGCTAAGAGAAACTTCAACAGTAACTATGGAGTTGGTGAAGGTGATGAGGGCTACCCCCAAGGACAGGTGGGCAGGACTCGACGTGGGACCACAGCCTTTCCTGGGGTCTTATGATCATGGGCCCATATTCCCTTGGCCAAGTACGAGGACATGTGCAAACTAACCTATATACTTCATAAGAGCAGGCACTGGACTTGGGCATTGGTCCTACTGGATACTGATTCAGTCAGCCTTCAACCCATTCTTGGATGAAAGAATGAGCCCTCCTGGTCTTGAAGTTTGATTATGGCTTCCCTACGGTCCTTGCACACTCTGAAAGCTGCTGGTGTTAGAGCAGATAGATGATCTTTACAGAATAGTAGTCTGTTCTTTCTCCCCCGAGGAGAGACCAAGTAGTCCTTTTGGAATCTCAGTATGTTGGCCACTGTCATGCGGAGCTGCAAGGACAGGCTGACAGCACAGATTCTAAGCCTCGGCTTCAGAGCATGTCTCTT
>NW_006210004.1:970908-986301 GCF_000334495.1 Tupaia belangeri chinensis | reverse complement strand
TCTCTTCCCCTCTGTGCTGCTATCCCACAGACATCTGCAAGACGGGGTCGCAGCCTTCGGCTACCACTGCCCCCAAATGCCCTGAATCTCTGGCCTCCTGCCTTCTCTAGGCTTGTCTTTGCAGCCATCAGCCAGTACCCTACCTACAGTCTGCAAAAGTTTACTTCACAAAACTTCGCCTTGTCTATACTTCCCATTTTTCTATAATAAGCTTGCACTGGTTTTATAATGGGAAAAGCCCACTCTATTTTAAATTGGTCAGAATAAATTGAAGTTTTCTAAGGTGAAAGAGAAACTTTGCTCTAGCAATACTTCTCAAGGCTGTGAATCCGGGGAGTTTATTTTGGCACCATAAACACCCACTCCAGAATCCCATATGGCCTGTGCATAAGTAAATACATTCTCCTTTTTTAAAGGACCATGCACAATTTCTCTCTGCACTTCAAATAGGAATCAAAACTTGTCCGTTTTTTGAGAAGCTAAGAAAGGAAGAAAGGAAGAAAGGAAGAAAGGAAGAAAGAAAGAAAGAAAGAAAGAAAGAAAGAGAGAGAGAGAGAGAGAAACCTACCCCAAATCCATGAACTAACCCTTCCTTTCCCATGTTTCATCCCAGGGACACAGAAATTGTTTTTTAAGGACTTGACCACTGATTACGTAGCCAACTTCAGTCTTTGCTCACAGAGCCACCCTGGACAACTTCTGCCCAGGGTTTTCTCTCGATTTCCCATTCGACACCCATCTCTCCCTTCATTCTTACAGTCACTCAACAAACCACCAAGTGCGAACTGTCTGCTAGGCTCTAATGAAGCTTCATGAACAGGATACCCAGCATGTACACAAGACCCAGGTCTGACCAAAGGGGATGATGGGAATCCTTATCCAAAATGCTGAGTCTTAAAGGGAGGAATTTCAGGGCCAGCAGCTTCTCCTGGGGCATCTGGTGGAGAAAGCAGGCTTTGCACACAGTGCCAGGCCATCTTCCAGGCCAGCTAAGCCCAGGCTTAAGGCTCTTGAAAAGCAAGAACACTAACCTTTATTTTTGAAATACCTTGCAATTCCTATTTCAAAAGCAGCATAAGAGCACCATGGAAAATATTAGGACCTTCCTCCTCATTATAATTTTAACATTATTGTTTAAGTGGTTTTTTTTTTCTTTTTTGCATAAGTGCAGAGAGAGAACCATAAACATCTCAGTTTTTAGTGCCTCTAAAATTGCCCTTGATGTGGCCTTAGCTTCACAGCACCCTAGGTAAGTGTCCCTACAGCTCTTAAATGTACAGTTGACATCTCCAGCCATGGACACTTTTTCTTTCCACTCCTCCAAGTCCCCTCCCAGCCTCAGCTGTACCCTCAGCCTACCTGGGAAGCTGTGTATCTACCAGCCTAAAATGAGAATCACAAGTCCTTCTTCCTCTCAGTCACTCCTCCAAGAGCTTATATCCTGCTGGTTTTCACTTGATATAAGTCTTCAACAAATACAAAGCTTGCCTAGAATACATGTGACTCATAACATACAGACATATCCACACACTCTCTCAGTCTCTCAGCCTCACCCCTTCAAACGCCTTGCTCTCCTCCTCATCCTTCACACACGCCAGTGTCCCCACATGGTGCCGCTCCCACACCTTGGCCATTCCACTGGGAAGTCAATCTTCTGAAGCCTTGCTGACCTGCACCTGCCCACCTGCAGCTACTTCCCACTCTGTTCTCTATCTCCACAGCTGAACTTCGCAACTAGTGGCTGCCTTCCCAGTCACTCCTGACTTCCTGCATGCTAGCAGCCCCTCTCTTTTGAGAGGTGGGGTTTGTCTTCCCTCTTTGAATCTAGAAATTTGAGCAGTGAAATATGGCAAAAACATCGCTTGTCAGCTTCTAAGCCTGCCTTTACAAGAGTGAGATCTTCTACTTTCTGACCCCTGGGACACTCACTCTTAGAGCTGCTATGATGGAGAGAACTTGTGGACAGAACACATGGGATGCCGAGACTTCACACAGAGAAAGGCCCAGCAAGTTCCTCGCTTTTCCGTCATCTCAGCAGAGGCCCCAAAACTCCTGGAGCAGAAACAAGTTGTCCCCATCTGGCGATGTCAAATTTCAGACTCAAGTATAATAAATAACACCAGCCTTTTAGGATGAACTTGCTGATGTAGCCATGGTGGTGCAGGAGCTATATGGGAAGACCCAGGTTTGGATCCTAGGATGATTTGAACTCACTGGGAATAGTCATGAACACATCTATGATCCTGGTAGGCTGGAAGGTTGGGGGTAGGAAGGTGGGATCACAGAGTGGTAAGACCCTAACACTGATACTTCCCACTCTCTCAAGAAATAAACTTTTTAAAAAGGATTAAGTTGTGAGTAATCTGTTACATGGTAATAGATAATAGAACACATAGATGATGATTATCCATATTTCATGGGTAACAATATGGAGCTTCCAAGAGGTTAAGCTAGTTTCCCAAGGTCATACAGCTAGTTCTCTCAACCACTCAATTCCATTCCCACAAAAGGACTCCTCACTGAGGGTCTCTCACTTGAGCCATTCCTTCTTTGCTGGTGCACTGCCATAGGGGTGTAAGGATTAAGCAAGACAGTGCATGCAAAGTATTTAGCACCACATCTGATACACACCAGGTGATGAATGAAAGCTTTGCAAAGAAACACTACCTGTACCCTTGTTGATGGTTTACCATCCCTGGGCAATCTAATTCTGGTTCACAAAGGCAATTTTTTTTGTGGTGAGATATTTTTGCTATAGGGCACTTGTGCTCACCAAAAAGACAGAGGGAGACAGACAGAAAGTGAGAAATCACCCCCCAGAGGGATGACCATGCCACAACCCCTTCTCCAACATTCTCCTCTTGGGATCGTGGGCATGTACACACACTGACCCAGTGTGAGTTTCAAGCTGCCAGGTCCAGGACTTGAACTGCAGTTAACTATGTGGGAGTCAAGCAATGTAACCTTTACACCATCTGCTGGCATTGTGGGGCCCAGTCCTTGGGCCAGCAAGTGGCATGATGGTTAAGTCAACTGGAGCCCACAGGACTGACTCAATACCTGGCACATGTGCATGCATGCCCCAAATCCCAAAAGCAGAACAGAAGAGGAGAGATTGTACCATGGTCATCACCCATGGGGGGAGGTGGTTCTTCCTCATTCATTCATTCATTCATTCATTCATCTCTCTCTCTTTTTTTCCCTCTTTTTCTCTCTCTCTCTCTCTCGCTCTCTCTCTCTCTCTCTCTCTCTCTCTCTCTCTTCCTCCCCCCCCACCCAGCAAGCACACATGCCCTCTGGTAAATTACAAAAAAAAAAAAAAAAAAAACCCAAGTCCATGATTCTGTACATAAATATGCTAAATCACATCCAATGAAAACCCAGCTTCCTAGGATAATTGTGGAATAAGCATTCTAGATTATTTTGAAAGGTTTTTTAGACATGGAGGATGTGTCCTTGGGCAAAATGCTGTAGGGGGGTCGGGTAGATAATGCAAATGTGTAAAAAGGCCTGTTGAAAAGTCCCTTGGGATACCCATGACCTACATACAGACATTCAACATAAGAACAGTATTCTAAAATTAATTGTTGCACTTCCCAAACAAAAGTACCTATGAGCCTTACAGGCTGGCCAGTATCCTTGTAGCCTTGGAGGCTAGTGCAGACTTTTTGCATAGCAATCTCATTCTCCTTCAAAGCCCTCTTTTCTCAGCCATCAGAGTACTAGGGGCATGCCAATCTGATCCCACGGCTTTTTGTTTCTCTCTCTTTCCTCCACCTTCTCTCTCTCCTCCACCTTCTCTCTCTCTGTCTCTCTCTCTGTCTCTGTCTCTCTCTCTCCTTTTCTCTTTTGTCTTCCTTTGTCTCTTTCACGTTCCTCAATCCTGAAGAAAGCAAAGGCGGGGCGTCATGGCTGACCAGAGTTCTCCCCACCAGTCAGCAGCCAACCTGCCACGGTGTGATAGTACTACACGGAGACCGCAGGCTCACACCCTGCTGCTCTCAGATTCTTTCTTTGCAGTTAGATATTTCTTACTATTTATATTCCTCTAGAGTTACTAGAAAAATCAGTCCTCAGATAATCAAGGTTGTATACTGTAACAACTTCACCACACTTCTTATTTATGGTATGAGACTTCAGAGTATTTCGCTATAAATTAAATTTCTAGGCCAAGTTAGCAGGGGTTTCAGACTTGAAGTAAAATTAAATTATATAAATAGAGAGTCATATGCACATTTTCATCTCCTCTTTAACCTGTGAGGCTTTTGTGTTTTCAGAAAGTGATGAATCCAACAGTCAAATGAGTTAGGAAAAAATATAGAAGATATGGATATAGTAACATTACAGCCATAAATATGGATATATAGAAAAGTCAAATAATAATATTTTTAATTGATCAAATGGATACAGAACATTGCTCACAACAACAGGAAAATACACATTTCTTTCCAACTCAGATGGAAATCTCTTAGAAGATAACACAAATATCTCTATTACTCTGTAATATGAAGACATCTTAAATAAGACATTAAAAAGTCAAAACACAAAAGAAAAAATTAATATGTATAAGCAACATTAAAATTAAAATTTATATATCAAAAGATCCAAACGTAGAAAAAAGATGAAGATATTTGGCCAGACAAAAAAATAAAACTTTTATAAAAGTCAAAAAATTCCATAAATAAAATATAGATAATAGCTGAAACTGAGTGGCAGATTCATTGGGTTTATTGTACTATTCTATTTTATGTCTCTTTTTTATTTTCCATAACACAAATCAATATATTCAAATTAAAATGATAAGATCCTATGTCTCACTTACTAAATAAATATTTTAAATGATAACATCCCTTTTTTTCTGAGTTTGGAAACAAAGCCATCTCAACTTCTATTAAGCATTGTACTAAAGAGTATAACTAGCTCAGTAAGAGAAAGAAATAAAATGTATAAAAATTAAGAAGAAAGATTATCACAGTCCACAAATGATACTATATACATGAAAAGTAAAAATAATCTACAAACTTTAGAGTTAATAAACGATTTAGCAAGATCTCTATATTAAAAATCGGGGCCAACAGGTGGCATAGTGGTTACAGCACTGGACTCCTACATGATTGTCCACTGTTCAAGTCCCAGACCCTGTGGCTTGAAACTCACACTGGATTCATGTGCATGCGTGTCCAAGATCCAGGAAAAGAATGAAGGAAAAGAGACTGTGGCATGTCCATTCTCCCTGGGACGTGATTTCTCACTTCCTCTCTCATCATCTCTGTCTGTCTGTCTCTCTCTCCAGTGAGCTCACATGCCTTAAGGCAAAAACCTTTACCCCCTCCCCCCAAAAAGTCAACACTCAAAAATTACCTATATCTCAAACAATTAGAAAACTTTTTTAAGATACCATCAAAAAACATTAGCTATCTAGAAATAGAGATACAGTATATGTAAGATCTTAAAAAAAAAAAAGTAGAAAACATTACTGAATGAAAGTAAAGAAGGTCCAAATAAATGGAGGTGGATTCAATGTTCATGGATTGGGAGTTTTAATATGTAAAGATTCCAGATTTTCCCAAAATGATCTATGGAATCCATATAATCCTTACCAAAATCTCAGTAGAGATGTGTGTGTGTGTGTGTGTGTGTGTGTATGTGTGTGTGTGTGTATGTGTATTACAATTTACAAACTGATTTTCAAAGATATGTAAGAAGGCAAAAGCCAAAAAAAAAAGAAAAAAAGCCTAGCCAATCTTCAAGAACATAGATACCAGATAATCAAGATTTATCACAAAGCCATAGTAACGGAGACAGAGTGGTATTTGTGTAAAGATTGAAAAATTGACCAATGGCTCAAACTAGATAGTCTAGAAACAATAAATAGTCTAGAAACAGATTTATGACAAAGACGTGATAGGACAGCAGTGGGAAAAGACATTTTCAATAACTGGTGCTGGTCAAAGGGATATCCATATGAAGGAGAAAATAAATTTTAACTCCTACTACAAACAAAATCAATTCCAGGTGAATGAGGGATCTCAATGTAAAATATAAAACAATATATGCATACATCCGTGCTCCATAAAGGACCCACACAGTTGCCTTTCTGGCTCATATGCTTTGTTTTATTTTCCATGCAAACAGCAGTGAATTTTTTCCCCACATTTTGCCATAGGGCATCTGCCCTCACTAGAAAGAGTGAGAGGGAAAGTGAGCACTCACCTCCCAGGGGGGATGGCTGCAACACAATCTCTTCTCCTGCATTCTCTTCCTAGGATTTTGGGTACATACACACACGTGCCCAGCATCATGTTCAAGCTCCTAGGTCTGGGACTTGAACTGTAGTAAGCCATGTCCAGTGCCTTAGTCACCACGCCATGGCCTGGTCTCACAAGTGATCTTCTTGAATCATAAACTGGATTATGTTAGACAATGTCAACAATTCCTTAATGCTCTCAAAGTAAGAACCGAAATACTTAGCATGGTTCATGAGACTAGATGCAATCCGGCCTCTCCTCTGCCACATTCTCCAGCCTCATTTGTCCATTTTCCTCTTTGCTTCCTCAACTTACAGCCATTCTGACTTCCACTTCCTCAACTACATCTTTAAATGTCAATTAATATACCACTTCCACAAAAAGATCTTCCTTGTTGACTCCAATCTAAAACAGATTAACACTACTGTATTCCTTAATAAGTTTCCTAAGTCTTTCCTTAATTAGTTTTGAATGTTTATCTGTTCCACCTCTGGGTTTCTCAACGAACTGTTAGCGCCATGAGGCCAGGCATGGGGTGGGTGGCTGTGGGTATGTGGGTGTGGGTGTTGTCACAACTGGATCCCTGGGGCGTAGCATGATGCCAGTCTTAAACTTCATGTTTAGTAAACATGTGTCACATAGTGGTCACACTATGCTTACTCAGAATAAGATAAAAGGCAGAAATAGGGGCCAGCAGGTAGCATAATGGTAAAGTTGCTGAACTTCCACATGGCCGACCACAGTTCAAATCCCAGACCCAGCAATTTGAAAATCACACTAGGTGCATGTGCGTACATGCCAAAATCCTGAAAGGAGAATAAGGAGAAGGGATTGCTGCTTGGCTCATTATTATTACACAACAAATCACTCCAAAACTCAGTGGTTTAAAGCAAGTTTTTATTATTGCTCATGAGTTTACAGGTTAAATGAGTAGTTATGCACATCAGGGCCAAGCTTAGCTGATTTCAGCTATGCCTACTCATGGATCCACACTCAAGCAGACAAAAGCTTTGCTGGTCTTTTCTGAGAAATTCAGACTGACTTGGTCCTGGTCCACCTTATTTCTACCATGAGCTTGATCACAATGGCAGACTGTGGAGTCCCAAGAGAGAAGACTGAGTGCACAAGAGCTCTTTTTTTTAATAAGAATTATTTTAACTTTATTATTATTGTTATTATTTTCCAATTTGACCAGAGAGAGACAGAGAGAGGGAAGTGAGAAAGCAAGCCACCAGGTCCAGGACTTGAATCACAGTTGACCACGTGGGGTTCCAGTGCCTTTAACCACCATGACACCTACCGGCCCCTGCACAAGATCTCTTGAGGCATAGGCTCAGAACTGGCAATCATCACTGCTGCCAAATTCTACTGGTGAAGCAAGTCAGGAGGCCAGTGTGGATTCAGAGGTGGGGAGACGGACTTTACCTCTTGACCAGAGGAGGAGCAAAGTCATTTGCAAAGGACAGGACTCAGAGAAGGATGGAGGATAAGGAGTATTTTTGCAATCTACCACAGTAGCATATTTCTTCCTTTTAAAGTTCCTCTACCCTAATAATGAAGTAGAATCAACAGTTTTTATTTCTTTTCTATGTTTTTATTTTTTTCCTAATTTGTACTGACCTGTACACAAAAGTTACTAGAATGAGCAGGGGTCTGAGAATGAGCAACCACAAAATGGGAATTATACTTATATATAGTGTGACCTCCCCATCAGAAACAAAATACACTGGAGTGGAACTAATGATTTCTTCTGAGAGTCACTTAGATATTTCAACCAAGACTATAATGTTCCACTAGGGAACAGTTTTCAAGTTCATATATTTTATGCATGCTTATTAAACATAGTTTATTCATGTACATATATTTAAGTAACCATATTCAGTACAACAGTACAAATACATAATCAATATAAAAACCAAAGGAATAAACATAAAATTAATCTTTTGGGCTAAATCTTGGCCAAAATAACCATTGGTAAGATTCTGGAATAAAGAGGAATGCATGGGTTCAAGATATGCTTTACTGCTATAAAAGAACCATTAAAGTTGGCATCCATAAAAAAATATCCATTACAGTTTCGAGGCTGGAATAATCTTTTTTCCAGTGGAATTATGACTAACGTATAAGATTCGCAGGCCCGGGAAATCATCAATATAAGCATTCTAGAGAAAACTATTGACTTCATACTGGATCATACCATCACCATTTTTGATAAATACTCTGTTGAATGTAAAAGAAAAAGATGACATATAAATTTTAACTCTTAAAGGAATGAGGTCTTAGAGAACTGATAGGCTTCTGAACACAAGCGGTCGTAGAACAATGCTTTCTAGAAGGAAGAATTTGGCCCAGAGAAAGAAGAGAGAACATCAGTACGTGCAGGCTGACTGCCAACACAATGCACAAAGTACCCAAAATCGGGGGTCCACTAAGAAGTTTTAGGAAACTCTTTAAAGTCACCAGCATTAGCCAGAAATAGGTACTTGCATGAATTCCTTCTACTAGCCTTCTTGACCCAGAGAGGTACTCTCTGCCTCCCAGGTCAATGTTTCTTTGCAAACATGATTAAAAGGAAGTGTGGAGGGTTAACTGCAACAATGGCCAAATTTGCCCACTTACCTCTTTGTTAGTGCCCTCCCACACCAGTTCTTGGCTTAGCTATGTGACTTGCTTCAGCAAATGAGATAGAAGCAAATGTGATCAAAGCAGAGATCCAAAAACCACATGTGCATTGGAGCTGGGTTTTTTGTTTGTTTTGCTGCTCTTGGACTCCTGCCACCATGCAGGTAAGCTCAGGTTAGCCTGGGATGGAAGGATGGAAGGCAAACCACTGAACCACCCCTACTGCCCCAGCCAATGACTGCCTAATGTCCAGGAATGTGAGTGAAGCCATACAGAACCAGCCAAGCCCTGGCAGACCATAGACACATGAGCAAACCCAGCCAATCCCAGCCTAGGTCAGAACAATCCCCATAAAACTATGCTGAATAAATGGTTGTGGTTCTAAGTTAGAATGCTGTGGAGTGATTTGTTATGTAGCAGGTTGGCTAATACAGCTGGTTGTATCATTGGATATCCATGAAAGAACAGCCATCACTCTGCTGCCTAGGATGACACTCTATCGCACACCCAGGACAGAGGCCAGTTTGGGCATATTTATGGTAGAGAGCACTGGAGTGTTTTCTCCACAAGTCCTGTTGTGACGGAGTTCACTGCTCTCACACAGCAGCGCTCATCTGTGCTCTCCAGAGGAGAAGCTGAACCAAAGAGTGAGTTACCTGATGCTTTTGAGCCATACCAAGGATTTCCAGGATGAATCTTCTGTCCTCTATGCTGACTAGGGCTGAAAGCAATCTCTTTCCATTTTCCAGAAAACTTTGTCTTCTAATCTTCTCTAGATGGCAAGCCCTGAAAGCTGGTTTAGTTATGACTAGATTAATTAGAGTAAAGGTACCAGCTCAGGGTCAAGGGTATAACCACCAAAGAGAACAAGCAGAAGTCAAAGCAAAATTGGGGTCAAGTTAACAGAGCTCGGGGGTGGCTTGGCAAACAGGACTCAGTTCAGGCAGGCTTGAAGTAGAAACGGATGCAACTTAAAGCTGCTAGTGAAAAAGAATGCTAATCATGGGTTTTTGGCCAGGATTAGTTTTGGAAGATTTCATTTTAATACCTGGTGTGCTTGGCAGAGGTAGACTCCTGAGGAGAGGAAGAAGTGGAAAGATGATGATAGGATGCCTGGAGGACCCACCACCATTAAGGAGGCTAAGTTGAGGCAAAAACTTAAAATGATTATCACAGTTCTTTGGTGAGCCTGGACCACATACAGTCTGCAAAGGTATCTGAGTCAGAACTTGTCACATGCCCCAAATAAGGAGAAGCTCCTGCTCATACCTGGTGATAAAATAGAGCCCTACTCAGCATGAGCACTGAGCTTCCTGCAGGAGCTGGGGACCATGCCAGCAGATCCCACTAGGCTGTAGCCCCCAGGTTCCATAAAGATCCCCATGCAAGGAGACTAATGGCCAAAGACACACCAGGACTGCCAGTCGCTCCAGCCCCTCTGCCTGGCTCCCTCGAAGGCAACCTTCACACCCTCTAAAGCACATCCAAGTTCCCAGGCAGGCCTGCCCTAAACCTATTCTTCCTTGGAAGTACCACAGGCCAAAGGACACATACCGGTACACCCTAGTCAAATTATTGAATATTTCTGAATCTCCATTTTTTTCATTCTGAAGACAGAGTACCTGATACCTAGCTGCATCACTGTAAGAATTATTAATTCTGGAAAGGTTGTGGGTGGCAGTTGTAAAGACCAAAGGAGATTATGGAGTCTAACATATTTTTCTGCACTTAGGAGATACGATGTGTTTATGCTTTCCTCCCCACTTCTCTTAACGTGGGAGCTGTAGCAGTTAAACCTTCTCTGTTATCATATTGACACTACTGATTTACCAAATCGCGTAGAGGTTAATGGCATAGACTCTTACATAGGTTTTAGTTTAATCCTAGCACCACCATTAAATTAGGTATATGACCTTGGGACAGCTACATGATTTCTCCCCTTTGTCTTCTCACCTGTAAAATCAATTTAATGATCGTTCCTACATTTTGAACAGTTAATGAGTTAAATACCACACAGCAATTTGCGTAACAGTAGGCATATACCAAGAGTTCATTTTACGAAAGTATATTATTATTGCCTTCTCATGGCTATTATTCTCACTTTTAATATTTCAATTATTTGGCCTGACAAAGCAGGGGGCGAGCAACTAAGAAAAAAGGAAAGAGAAAAGGCAAGTCACATACCCAAGGGATGCCCCTTTACCTTTGTCCCCAAGGCCTGCTGTGAGGGAAACAGGAGCTTCTGGGCATTGGCCCAAACTGAAGGGCAGCCAGAATCCCCCAAGCAGTGACCTCAGAATCTGCTCTGGAGAGCAACACAAGAAACTGACTGTTTCAATCATGTCGCTCTATTGCTTAAAACTTTCTGATGGCTGCTCACTGCAATTAGTATAGAAACCAAACTCCTAGCCTGGCCCAGTTATTATCATGCCTTATTTTCTTCACTGACCTTATCAGCAAAATGATATTATCAATTTGTTTCCGCAGTTAGGATCTGCCTCTCCCCACTGCAATGTGAGCTCTATGGCAGCTCATGCCATGACTCACTCATGCCTACATCCTAGCACCTATCAATAGAAGAGCTGACTCACAGTAGGTAGTCAATACAAAATGTTGAGAAAAAAAATTTAATTAATACAAACAGTAATCTAGTATGAACTCTGAAAATGTAGTTATAATCAGTTTGTTATCTCAAATGAACTTAGTATTACCTTACTTAATGAATGTTTACTGCATAAGTGAATAAATGAATGAATCTGCATGTCTACACATAAAGAGAAACTGTCAGAGATTGAAAAAAATCAACATCTAAATGACTTCTTGTGCCATATGCTCAGTTTCATCCCCACTGTAAGGAAGGGCCTAAGAATTTCTGGTCAGGAGGACCATCTCAGTGGTGGTCTGGATCAGCAGGCTCAGCAAACAATGCTAAACAAGAATCAAAGAGCTGAGTCCTTTTCAAGACTGTCCACCAACTGGCTTTGAAACCTCAGGCAAGTTGCAGTTTTCTGTGATTCCCATTCCTTTTCTGAAAGGATGGCATTTAAACTAGATTTCTCAAGTCTCTTCCACTACTAAAGAAAAATTTGGTGATTCCGATCACTCATAAAATCCCTTCTTTTGATTGAAAGCTACTCACGGTTCCCTGAAGGAACGCCATCCCGAGCAGCCTGTCTCTCCCACAGCCAGAGGCTTGAAACCTCAGCCTCGCTGTCTAACACTGCAGCAGGGGCTCCCAGATGTGCAGAGCCCCCTACTCAGAAGTGCAGATCCTGTCATCCGAGCCCATTGCCTCAGAACGGATCTATGTGTTTGTTTGGCTGTGTATTTCCTTTGTGCAACTCTAAATAGCACTTGAAAAAAATCGATGACAAAGTTTTCTTTCTCACTAGTGGAGTAAGGCTGTCTCCCTGTTTTTCCGCTGACCCAGAATTGCTAATTTTGCTGATTTCCTACTGTAACTGCCTCCTCATTTACCACACAGCGGAGGTCTGATTCCTTCCTACTGAGACAAGTAGTTTTGCCTGCTCCTTTGGGCTTTTAGTATTCTTCCAAATTATTCTGATTGATATAGACCTCCATCCATGCTAATTATGCATCGCTTCTCTTATAAAGTATAGTTTCCATGGTAACAGTGAGGGAAGAACAGGTGTGCGGAAAGCTGTGATATATTAAATGACAGTTACCCTCTGCCTCTCCTATGCAGATTGCTTTTCTCTGCGTTTATTTATAGCTGGCGGTAATTAATCTGTGTGAATCTCATTGCTGGGGGGGTGGGGGTGGGGAGAGGGATGCAGAATGATTAACAAGAGTCCTAATTATCTTCATACCTTTGAATCTGAGAATTTCGTCACCATGAGATAATTCCAAAGAAGAATTGCCGAACTTTCACGGTACAGAGAGGCCACTGCATAAATTCAAGGCTACTATCTGTAAAAGGGAACGTCCTTCCAGTTGCTGTAGTGTGGATATGGGCACGTGTGTCACGTCATTTTTTGTCGAGTCCCGAGAGTGTACCCCAGGGCTCTCTTAAATGACCTGCCAAGGTATGAAGTTAGGTCAGTGAGCCAGACTCCAGGGACAGCTCGGTCCCATACACTCTGCAGGCCATATGCTACCACAACACAGAGGAAAAGCAGGCAGGGCTCGGAATGCTGCTGAAAAGAAGAGAGTGTCCGAGGACAGAGCAGACGTGGGCTCTGATCTGGACAGGCTATTCCCCTCTCTGAGCCTCAGTTTCTGTAGCTGTGAAATGATGATGTGAAACTAGAAAATCTCTCGGGTTCTCTCTAGCGCCCAGAAGCTGCAGTCCTATATGTCAAACTGAGTTAAGACTTGCTGCAACAACAGATAAAACCTTTTTTGGGGGGAAGGTTTTTGCCTTAAGGCATGTGCACTTGTCAAAGAGACAGAGACAGTGAGAAGAAAAGAGAGAAATCACCCACCAGGGGAGATGACCGCACCTCAATCCCTTCTCCTCCATTCTCTTCCCGGGATCTTGGGCACACATGCACACATGCCCGGCCTGAGTTTCAAGCCACTGGGTGTGGTACTTGAACTGCGGTTGGCCATCTGGGAGTCCAGCAGCATAACCTCTATGCCATCGACTGGCCCTAAAACCCCAATCTTTAACGCCTTACAGTAATAAGATTTTATGTCTCCTCCCCACTTCATATCATCATAGATCACTTAGAGGCTCCTCTGTGTCATTACTCCACCTGAGGACCAGAGTTACTGCAATAGTCACTGTCTGAAATACTGCTCTGGGGTCTTATACCACAATTAACTCTCCTGGCTCTGCCTCTCCTGACCTCTGGCCAGAACTGGTCATCCAGCATCAATTAACCACAGCAGCTAGGAAGTATAATCCCACCATTAGCCAGGAAGGCAGAGAGCTGGAAATATTTGATGAGCAACATTAATAGCTATGAGGTAGCCCTTTGCAGCAGCAGGGCTGAGAAACTGTGCTCTGTGTGAACCACTAGGATACCAATGACAACCCTGTAAACCACTCATAAAGTGGGAGTGGAGAAACCAGGAAGATAACACCAAAGTCACTGGACCAGTATGCTGAGGTGGTAGATTCCAGTGTTTTTTATTTCACTTTTTACTTTCTTCTGTTTTTCTAAACACATGACAATTGTTAGATTTTATAAATTGTAACTCAACATGTAGGTGTTGAAAGCCAATTTAACATGGACACTATACCAGTTACTATGGGAAATATGAAAATTAAGTCAGATTCAACGATGGCTGTTCTCAATGATATGAGTATGGTGTGCTCGTATAAAGGGAGAAAAAAGTTAGAATGACTGAAAGAAATAGTGACAGATGAGGGACTTAGTGAGAAAGAATAACACAAAGCTACATGATAATGAAAGAGTGGTAGGAATGCTACAAAGGTGAGCCAAGAGGCAAAAATATCAAAGATGACCATTTGAGGGGGAAATGACAAAAATGAGGACTCCAGGAGGAGAATGGGATTTGAGAAGAAAGAGAATCACCTTGGTCTGAGCCATATTGATGCATAAAGCCCGGAGGAAATCTCCAGGCCTGGAGTACATGTTAGAGCTGACATGTAGAAGAGTGAGTCGCTTGTTCATACATGGCGGATAAATCCATGGAAGTACCTAAGTTTCCCCTAGGAAGAGAAGATGAGAGATGAGGGTATCCATGGTCACAGATTAGAGAAATAAGAATATTTAGAGTCAGGGGTGGGGAAGAAATCAGGAGAGGTAGAACCAGGAGTTTTCTGTCATGGAAGTAAAAGAAGGTAAAGATTTTTAAAAAGTGTCACCACAATGTATGCATGAGGTAGGAAAATCGAGGATGAAGAACAGAAACAGCCTTTAGCCAATGCAATTGCAAGGCTTAAAAATCAACAGAAGCAGTTTCAGGAGAATAGAGAGAGGGATGATCAGGTGGCAAAGAATTATACTTCCTAGCCCCTGTGGTCAATTGAGGCTGGGGGACCAGTTCTGGCCAGAGGTCAGGAGAGGCAGAGCCAGGAGAGTTAATTGTGGTATAAGATCCCTAGAGTATTATTTCAGATAGTGGCTATTGCAGTAACCCTGGTCCTCGAGTGAAGTAATGACACAGAGGAGGTTCTAAGATGGCAAGTTTTTGACAATGCAAGGCACTGACTCCCACATGGCCAACCATGGTTCGATTCCCAGATCTGACAGCTTGAAAATCACACTGAGCACGTGTGCATGCGTGCCCAAAATCCTAAGAGAAGAATGGAAGAAAAGGGATTGTAGCATGGCCATACCCCTAGAGAGAGTGATTTCTCACTCCCTCCACCCCAGCAAACACATACGCCCTATAACAAACACCTAAAAAAAAGAAAACAGAAATTACAACCTGAGTGGGCAGTGTGGACATGGAAGCAATGAATGCAACATACACTTCTTTCAAAAGGTTTCAGCCTTGGGGACCAGCAGGTGGCGTGGTGGTCAAGGTGCTGGATACTCCCACATGGCCGACCAGGGTTCGAGTCCTGAATCTGGTGGCTTGCTTTCTC
>NW_006210004.1:966542-968201 GCF_000334495.1 Tupaia belangeri chinensis | reverse complement strand
CTGGTGGCTTGCTTCTTCCCTTCCTCTCTCTCTCACTCTCACCTTCTGTCTCTCTCTGGTCAAATTTAAAAAAAAAAATAAATGAATGAATAAATAAAATAAAATAAAATAAAATAATTATTTAAAAAAAAAAAAGTTTCAGCCTGAAAAGAAGAGAAAACCAGAGGCATAGCGGAAAAAAAAAAAGTTTCAGCCTGAAAAGAAGAGAAAACCAGAATAAGGGCATAGCGGTTATGTTGTTGGTTATGAATTTAAGATAGGCAGGGTAACCCTTGGTGGGTATATAAGCAAAAGGGAAGAATCCTAGGAGAGGACCAGAATGAAAATGCTCTTGAGAAACAAGAAATGAGAAACAAAACATAAATACATTTTAAATGCTGGTAGTAAGTTTTTGTTGCTGTATAAAAACAACAACCTAATAATAAAGCAATGAATACTAATGTTTGTTAGGAAAAGCTCACAATAAACAGGTTTGGTTTGGACTTATGACATGCCAAATAGCTATCAAGGATCTTCTCTGTGCTGGGCTCTGGCAATACTAAATGAAGATTATCCAGTCCTTACCCTAGAGAAGTTTAGGAAACAGGCAAGAAACAGATCATTCTGACTCACCATCATAAATTCACTTTAGACTAAAGACTTCTCAGGAAACAAGAAAATCTTAGAAGAATGTCAAAACAGTGCCCAGGCAGAGCATCTGGCCCAGCCTGGAGGGACAGAGAACATCACCATGTGAAGGATGATGAAGAAGGCCAGCATCCCAGACAGCAAGAGAATATGGTATATTCAAGAAATCATAAGTTTTTGACATTGCTGAAATAAAAAGTGCAAGGGAAGATTAAGAAATTAAGCTGGAAGGGTCAGCAGATGGCAAAGCAGTTACATCACCAGACTCTCACATAGCCGATCGCAGTTTGAGTCCTGGACCAGTGGCTTGAAACTCATTCTAGGCATATGCATGCATGCCCAAGATCCTGAGAGGAGAATGGAGGATAAGGTGTTGTGGCATGGCCATCCCCCTGGGGGAGGGGGGGGTGATTTCTCACTTTTTTCACTGTCTCTGTCTCTTTCTCTGGTGAGTGCATGTGCTGTAAGTCAAAAACTTCTACAAAAGAAATAAAGCTGGAGATCAGACGGGGGGCAGCACACAGAGGCCCTGTGCACAGTGCAAAGGAATTGCCACAGCATTCACTCCAACATAGTACCCTTGGTGAGACCTGCACAGACTCCACTCTCAAAGTTTCTGTGGCATTTACAATCCACCACATCTGCAGCATTGGCCAAAGCCAGCTGAAAGGGACTTAGACCTGTGGCAGGAAAACAAACTAGCTGGAAGTATTTTAATCCCTGTGACCCTGGAGTTCAGATACAACAGCCATGGTGAGTTTGTGGGATAGCACAGCATAATATTTAAGAGAGCATCTCTTGAGACTAGCTGGCTCAATTCAAATCACATTTCTACCTCTTACAAGCTGAGTAAGGAAACCTAGTGCTTCTATTTCCACATGGATCAAGTGAAGGTATAATACTACATACAACGAAGGGTTATTTTTAATGTCAAGTACAATCATAAACAAAAACACACATTGCACTTGGTAAGTACTTAAAAATTTGCCAGTTAACAGTAGTAGGCAAGTAGTAGCAGCAGTAAGGGAAAGA
>NW_006210004.1:957320-966511 GCF_000334495.1 Tupaia belangeri chinensis | reverse complement strand
AGCATATGAAATGGGCCTCCTGCACCTTCTGGAACAAGTGCTACCCTTCCTCGGAAATAGCAACCCATGGAACAGCCAAGACACCCGAGGCATCAGGAATGTCAGGAGAGTGTGAAGACCAGTCACCGAAAGCATGGTCTTCCCACATTCATCTTCTTTTTTTTTTTTTTTTTTGGAGAGATTTTCACTGTAGGGCGTGTGCGCTCGCCAGGCAGACAGAGAGAGACATAGAGACAGAAAGCGAGAAATCACCCCCCAGGGGGGATGGCCATGCCGCAATCCCTTCTCCTCCATTCTCCTCTCGGGATCTTGGGCATGCACACACACGCACCCGGTGTGAGTTTTAAGCCACCGGGTCCAGGACACGAACCGTGGTCGACTACGTGGGAGTCCAGTGACATAGCCATTTCGCTAACTGCTGGTTCCCCCACATTCATCTTCTGAATTCTCCCGGAAAGCGTGTTACTGGTGTACCTCCCTCTCCAGTACACTAAAATTAACAGTTATTGCTTGATTTCCCCATTCCTCTTAGACTCTATCTGCCCTTCATGTTTTGTTCCAAGGATGAGAAAGTAGACTAAGGAGTAGAGAGGAGCTGTTCCACTCCCAAACTCACGAACCATCTAGCAGGGGTTGGGGGTGGGAATGCCACTTATGTCTGTAGTATGCACGTCAGGAAAAAAAAATCAGACCTTAAGAGAAACAGATTTACTACTGTACCTGAAAAGCACATTCAGATCCAAGTAACAGGGAAAGACCAGAGTTTAAAGGCTGCCAAGGCTGAGAGACAACTGTCCGCTCTCTGCTCTCTCATCCTTCTACACCTTGAAACTCCTGCTGGTTCTGTACGAGCAGATTCTAACAAACATCAGAATCATGTTTTGTAACTAAAAATCATGTAAGTGACAGCTGGGCAAGGCCTCAGCAGTTCCTAATCAAGGATCCCAGTACCTAGAGGGTCATCAAAGGAAGAACTGGGGTTCCTGGGGAAGGGAGCATGTATTGCTTTTTTTATTTTTCCAAAGGCCTAACACAAGTAACATGTTTAAGCAGCATATTTACTTACGATGAGACCTTAAAGAATCCTTAAACAGTTTTTAACTAAGATTCATAAAGCAAGAACAAAAGATTTCTTTGAGGTCTTCCATAAAAATGTGCCAGTAATTAAGTAAACTTATCTTAAGGTTAAAAGTGCAAGATTCATAGAGGTCAACAGGTTTTACAAGATTCCCCAAGCTCCTTGGTTGGAGTTTTGAGCCCTATACCCAGACATTTTTCAAAAGCTTTCAGCTTCCAGAGATAAAGTAGAAGCTCATGTGACATGATATAACAGCATTACTTGCAATTCTTTTGTTATTCCCAAGCTTTTGGGAGTCAATGCAATAGAGCTGGTAAAGTTTTGATGACCCAGTAATCAAATAACATCAGGTAAAAACCGCAAGCATACCACTACAGTCACAAAAGCAGTTCTCTCGGGGGAAAAACACTCAGACTGTTTGAATCTCTGGCTCATGGTTTTTTCCCCACATCTTTTTTATTTCTAAAATGACTTGGAAAAAAAAATAATAAAGAACACTGTAGCAATAAAAACAATAAGAGAATATAAGGAACTGACACACACATCTTCCAAAAAGGAAACTTGACTTCAAAGTTAGACTGCCTTGTGCTTAAAAAAAAAAAGGGTGGGGGGGAGGAGAAAATAAAATCCATGTAGAGTTTTAGTACAGAATAGGGAAACATTGAAAAAATATATATCATTCTCAGTGGATTTCCCAAGCACCACAAGAAACATCAAAAAATTATTAAATTCCCAATTACTGCCATCCGTACATATGTTTTTCACAGCTGGAAAACGAAGTTGAAAATCAACCAGGACAAGCAAGCAGAATACAGATGCACTTGAGGCCTTTATCAACCCCCAAAGGGGTCGAGCAATTCAAAAGTTGAGCTAACAAGGGAAGATTTCCCACTGGGAAATGCCTGCCTCAGAGTGTGTCTGCCATTACTCAGAGGACCCTCAATGAAACAGTGGTCTGGTGGCCCAAGCTCAAGGCTGACCCTAACAGCAAGCAGAGGCCAGGTTTATTTCCAACAAGATGACCCTTTATTTCCCAAGAGGGCAAACACTAACATCACTCGCTCTTCTAACCATTGGTTCGTGCAACTACAGAAAACTCTCTAGAATCACTCTTTCTGCCTGAATCTACAGTACTCAGAATAGAAGAGGCTTAATCAAGGTTGTTGGAACCTTAGGACAAAAAATTTGAGCTTCCAACAGGTTAGGTATTTTGTCCAAGGCCACGCTGTTACTAAGTCTTGATTCTCTGTCCAGTGGTCTCTGTACTATTTCAGCCTGCCATTTTCCTGGTTAATGTCACACACAGACAAGTAACCTAAATAACCGCATTATAGTAACCTCTTGTTTTCTTTGAAGATCCCATAATGAAAACCAGGCCTGTGTAGATTGCTTGCAATAATTCTCTTCTTTGCTCCTACAATGGTATTTTGCAGTCTCTCCCATCAGTTTAGTCATGGGACTTGCTCTGATCAGTGGAATATAACAGAAGAGGCATTGAGACTGGCTCTCTCCGAACTGGGCTACTTCCACACACTGTCTTAAAATCCTACGCCCACCATGTAAATAAGCCCAGATTGGCCTGAAGGTTTACCACTCCCACCAAATTCAGTCATTCCAGAGTCACAGAGGTTAAGTGACTTGCCCAAAGATGCACAGCAAGTGTGAAGGAAAAACTTAGAATAGAAACCGTGGCTTAACTCCACTATAGTGCAGATTCTTCCAAGGTTAGCTGTAAAAAATGTTATTTAAGGCCCCAGCAGGTGACATGGTGATTAAGCTTTTGTATCCCACATTGCCAACTCTGAGGTTTAAGTCCAGACCTGGCAGCTTAAAAAACTTTCCGGGTGCATGTTCATGCATGCCCAAAATCCCAACGGGAAAACTGAGGAGAAGGAATTGCAGCATGGCCATCCCCTTTGGGAAGATGAGTCTTTTACTTTCCCTCTCTTTCTCTGTCTCTCTAGTAAGTGTATGCAGCCTATGGCAAAAATCTAAAAAAGTAATAAAAATTTTGAAAAGGTATTTAATGAGGTTAAGCAGAATGTTAGGTAAATGAATAAAGTCCCAGACAGGAGACTCTCACAATTAAGTCTTCATTTTGTTTATTTTGTACTTGTACTGAAGTTCCAGGCCCACATGTCCAAAAGCTGAGTTATTACCACTACAATGACCTTCTGTTCTTCAAATCCATGTCAAATCGTATATCCACAACCAAGCATCAGACTACAGATTATTTTTGTTTCTATTATTGTTGTTGGTTTTCATTTTCTTTTTATTTCCTGGAATATATGGCTGAAAGAAAGACTAGAGTTCAAATTCCAACTCAACCACTTAGTCAGCTATTATAACATTCCTAAGCCAAAGGCAGAATTTACTGCAAAGGCAAACAAATCTCTCTGACCTGAACTTCCCTACAATTAATTTGCTGCCTAAAAATAGTTTTCCGCTAAGAAAAAAAAAGAAAGGAGGTGTTAGCCTAACCAACATCTCTGGAGAAACAGTCAAAGCAACTTCACAGAGACAGTTCCTAAAAATGTATGTGCAAGTTGCAGGATGTGGCTTTTTCGGATGTGACATGCCACAGGAAAAGCACTGAGAGCTGTTGTGCTTCTTTAACTTATTATACTTGTTTAATTAGAATTTGTCTGTCAGAGAAGCAGCTTAAGCAGCAGTTATCAAAAGGGCATAAGTATCTCAGCACCAACTCTTCTGCCCAGAATTTAAATAGAACAAAGAAAGACAGGCACAGAAAAATGCCCTGCCGCTGTGGCTACCTTGTCATAAAAGATTGTGGGGGGACAAACAGCCACCAAGATCACAAAGCAACCCAAAATTGAGGCACAGTTGCAAGTGTGTCTGCCTGGGACGATTCATCCCCCTCCCACTCCGAGGGTGGGATTAGTTTAATGTTTCACTCTATTGGCCCTACTTTTCTTTAACAGGTGCTATCTGATACAGTCAAACCTGCTATATCTTCTCTGGCCAACAAAATTCAGGTTATAACAACAGATGATCCTTTGCCTACAGTGACAACTTTTTACTTTCATCATAGTAGCTCTAATATCGAGAGAACAGCATATGCAGGTATATATGGTCTGTTGATACTGTATTGTTATTACTGCTGCTTAAACAGGAAGTGAACCCTCTTTGTCCCACAATGCACCATTACAGAGACTAAAAACACCTTGTTGGGTAATTTAGCAAAAGCTGCCACTTCATTACATTTTTTCAGAGCTAGACCCTGAAGACCAAGTTGAAGTAAAACCTCTGGGAAATCCTAACCCCAATCACGAGATCCTCCCTGTTTAAGAATCTTCCTGATTCAGCTTGCTGGTTTGGTTTTTCTAGCTCCAGCTGCATGTTCCATCAGAAGTACACGTCAGGAGCGATGTCCAGTGGAAATTCATTAGGAGGTCTTCAGAGGCTCAAACCAAGGCCCACGGTGCAGCAGGTCAATGAGATCTAAATTAAAATTTCCTCTGAAAAAGGAGAAACCACTAGCTTGCTTCTGGAGACACACTGTTCCCAGCAGTTAGGTCCAATCCTGACAGCTCCCCCTTCCACCAAAATAAAGAGTCATGCTCGTTAATTTGTGCGCTGTCAATGGATGCTTTGGCACTAAAAAGACAGAGTTGAATAGTTACAGTGAAGACCATAACCTAAAAAGCCTCTAATATTTACTACCTGGCCCTTTCCAGGAAACATGTGCTGACCCTTGCTTTAGGAAATGGTAGCTGTTGCTATAGGAAAGCTGTAATTTTGGAGGCCATCCCTAGAGCAGCACTAGGCATATCTGGTATCTGAATTCACAACTGGCCAGCTGCTGGACTACAACTCAACCCATGTCCTTGTGATCCCACTTCTGTAAGCCAAAGGGGTATTAACCACCTTTCAGCAGAGAACTGAGTCCAAATGGCTGCTACCAACATAGGCTTGCATTCCAGGTCTTCCTCCCAGGAGGGTCCAGCAGAACGCATCCTTTCTGAAGGGTTTGCTCTCTGAAATGTGTTGAGCAATGTCTCAGCTTCACAGCCAACAAAGCCTCATTATGAATGCAAGTGGAAGTCAGAGAGTTTACAATGGATTCACAAGATAAATCGCCATCAAGATGGTGGGCCAGTTGCTAATTTACTGCCCTGTAGTTCCAAATTCACCCTTCAATACTGGCTGTGTAACAATGGACTGAATCCTCTAAGCACTGTCCCCTTACAAGCACACTGTTAATGTATGTCAGTAGAAGGTAATGGCAAGACATCACAGGAGGAAGGAAAGAGCTTTTCTTCCTGATTTTGCTTGTTGCTTGCTCTAGCTCTAGCTATGTCTCATCCACGACACCTGTGAGTAGGGACATCGGTAGCACTCTGCTCAGCTACACAAAGTAGGCAGTTCTCCAGCAATCTGAGAGCCTTGGCCTAGGCCCAGGGCCTACCTTGATGCAGCCCTCCGGTCACAGGCATTGCACACTCCGGGCTTTGTTCCAAGTGGTGCTCATCTCCCTAAGTCTCCCTGCATGCCTAAGTGCCAGCCTAAGGTCACTAGCACACACTCCATAAGACTGTTGACATTTGCCCAGTTACTGTAGACTAGCTCCAACCCTGCAACCCAGCAAACATAATCATCTAGATCTCTGTACCCACACTTTCTTCAGTGAGATCTGAAAACCCCTTTCCACACTTATTCTTTCCTAGACATCTTTCTTGTTATATTTTTCACCACAGGGCACATGCACTCACCAAACATAGAGAAGGAAAGTGAGTAACCTCTCCCCAGGGGGGATGGCCATGCCACAATCTCTTGTCCTCCATCCTCTTCTCTGAATTTTGGGCAAGCACACGCACATGCCTGGTGTATTTTTTAGGTCACCAGGTCCAGAACTCAAACAGCAAAGTCAGCCATGTGGGATCCAGCACCTTAACCACCATGCCCCGTGCTGACCCTTTCCTGAGTACCTTTTAGAGTTTTTGTCTTTACACAGACTATCTTATCATAGATTAATAATTTCTTAGGCCAGCCGGTGGCATGGAGGTCAGGGCACCTGTACCTGGCAGGGCTAGTGATATGTGACTATGCCCCTTTTACACATTTCCCAAGATCTAGGATTTTTCTGACCTTTGAGCTCTTCCTTCTCCAACGTGTGCATGCACGTGGGATTCCTACACTCACATCTTTGCTCTAAGTAAGGGCAAGCAACAGCATTTTTACAGGTTTCCACTCAGTCGCGGGTAGGAAACAAGGTAGAAGGTGACAGCCATACCCATGTTTTCACTGATATTCTGACGCTTCTCTCAGCACTTATGCTCTCTGCATTCTGCAATCCAGTTCCAATTACTATCTTTATCGATCTATGAAGAAATTCACTTTCTTTCTTTCTTTCTTTCTTTCTTTCTTTCTTTCTTTCTTTCTTTCTTTATTTTTGGAGAGGTTTTCGCTATAGGGTGCATGCGCTCACCGGAGAGACAGAGAGAAACAGAGAGACAGAAAGTGAGAAATCACCCCCCAGGGGGGATGGCCACACCGCAATCCCTTCTCCTCCATTCTCTTCTCAGGATCTTGGGCATGTACGCACACATGCCCAGTGTGAGTTTAAGCCACTGGGTCCAGGATTCTAACCACGGTCAATTACATGGGAATCCAGTGACATAACCATTACACTAACTGCTGGTCCCAAAATCAGATTCAAGTTGGCAAAATATTTGTACAGATGCTTCACAAAAATAAAAGATATATGATCAATAAGCATAAGGGAGAAGTACTCAGCATCACTATTCATCAGGAAAATAAAAATTAAAACTAAAGTGAGATACCACTAGACACCCTTCAGAAGATCTGAAATTTCAAAAGATCAAAAATATTTTGTTGGAACTGTTGGACAGTCTTTGAGAAAGATGAATATACACTTACCCTATTACTCAACAATGCTGTTTCTAGGTATTTACTCAAGAGAAATGAAAACATAAGTCTACAAAAAGATGTGTACAAAAATAAGTATAGCAGCCTTTTTTCATAATAGCCAATGTTTAGAAGCAGCACGGGTGTCCATCAACAGAAGCCTGGATAAAGAGATCGTGGTGCGGTCATACAACACTACTCAGCACTGAAAAGGGACAAATCACACACACACGCAAGACCACAGATAAAACTCACAAGCATTTTTCTGAGCAAAAGAGCCAAACACAAAGAAGTGCACGCCACTTGATTCCTTTTATTAATACATGAAATCTTAGAACAGATGAAACTGATCCACGGGGTCACAAGTCGGAGTAACAGTTACTGACTTGGCAGGGGCACAAAGGGACCTTCTGTGGAGGTGAAAGTTTTACCTATCTTGATCTGAAAGGTGCTCCACTTGGGATACATATTATATAATCCCATTAAGGTAGACGCTTAATAGACTTTACTTTTAAAATTATATCTCAGGGTACCCAATGCTGGCAGTGATAAAACACGACATTCTGCAAGGCTGACCGACATAGGAAGGGTCTGGGTTCAGAGCCAGAGACCTCCCTTAGTATGCCAGGCACATTCATGCCCAAGATCCAGGGCTTGCTGAAGCTGGATCATAGCATGAAGATCCTGTAGGGGGTCCAGGGGTGTGATGGTGGTGCAGCTGGATTCACCTGGGAAAAGTCCTGGGTTCACATTCTGGGACCTCCCTGAGCATGCCATACTTGTGTGTGTGTGCCCATGATGGGCAGGGCCGAGACTAAGGATGGCTTGCAGTATTGCAAGTACCTGTCTCTCAGTTTCTTTCTGTTTCTCTTCTCTCTTTCCTCCTTTCTCAGAATGAAGAAATAAATGGATAAATAAGTAAAAATTTAAGATCTCATGGAGGGATGCTTTCTCTCTCTCTCTTGCTCATGAAAAATAAAAAGTTTTTTAATTTGCTAGAAGGCATGTGTATAATCAGAGAGAGAGAGAGACAGACAGACACCACATGGGGCATAGTCATGCCACGATCTCTTTTCTTCTGTGTCTCCTTTCAGGATTTGGGGCATGCACACACATGCCTGACATGTTTTTCAAGCCACCAAGTCCATAACTCAAATGATATGGTTGGCCATCTGGGATCTGGCCACCGTAACCACCATGACACCAACTGGCCCAAAAAACGTAAAGAAAATAAATAAGAACAGAAAAGTCTAAATAAATAATGTAGGCACAAATTATGGGAAGGGATGTGCGTAACTGGTAAAGAGAAAAAAGAAAGAAAGCCAGTCAACCTGCCCACCCATAGCAAGAGACAAGATAGGCACCCAGGTCTTCTGAAGCACAATGCATTCTCCCTCCGTGCCATGTGTTCTTCTGCAACAGAAAGTGGGACCTTCTCACCACACAAAGGCTGGCTTTTCTCTCTAATAGAGTCCAGAGTCCCAGCTCAGCAGCTATGTGGAATTTGGGGTGTTCATTTGGGCAGTGAATCATAGTTCATGGGGATGAGAGTCCTTCGGCAGCTCAGGATTGAAATAATGATGTGTCAACATCTGCCTCCAATGACTCAGATTTAATCTTAACTGTGACCTTGTAAGTTTACAGGATTATTAGAGCTGGTCACACAGACACAAAGAATATTAAAGTTGTTTGTCAAAAACCTCTCCGTTTCTGTCAAGAAAAACTTCCAGAACAGAGGAACACACATGCTCAAAACAGAACCTCCAACTGGAAACGGAAGGAATAAGGTGCCACTTAAGTCCATTTTGTCAAGAACAATCAGTTGGAAGGAGTAAACTGGAGTATGAAGCTTTAAGGGAATTTGAAATTTCTCATGCTGTCCAAGGAGTCAACACATTGCAATACTAGCAGATGAAAATTACATGCCCTTGGGTTATTTTCTTATCTTTCCCACCTTGTATTGCCTTCAAAAATCCTAAGTTACTGCCTCAAATCTAACTGGACTTGGTAACCGAGAACTTAATGGTTATTAGCATGAGTCTTTATGCAAGCCACATCGGCTTCTCTGCATCTGCTTCTTCGTCTGTGAAATGGGTGAAATATTCAGGGAAAGATATTAAAAGAGGTAGCAGAGAGGTCACGGAGAAGCCCAGCAGTGTAGTAAGACTCAGCAATCATGGGCTGTATCCAAAGCCTCCACACTATGCAGCCCCACACAGTCCTC